>NC_084742.1:32655200-32815200 GCF_033978785.1 Entelurus aequoreus | reverse complement strand
ACAACTCTTACTTTTTTGTGATAGATTGGAGCACATACTTGTTTGTCACAAAAAACATTCATGAAGTTTGGTTCTTTTTCAAATTGATTATGGGTCTACTGAAAATGTGACCAAATCTGCTGGGTCAAAAGTATACACACACATGGACAAAGATAAGGCAAGGCAAGGCAAGGCAACTTTATTTGTGTAGCACTTTTCATACACAAGGCAGACTCAAAGTGCTTCAAAGCACAACATGTGGTACAACAAAGTGAAATGAAAGAAAATAAAAGCAAAATTAAAATGAAAATAACAGTGCGGACGTTAAAAGTTAAAAGATTATAAGATTTAGCTGAAAGCTAAGGTGAACTAAGACCTTCTGGAGGAAAGTTCTGTGGTCAGATGAAACAAAAATTGAGCTGTTTGGCCACAATACCCAGCAATATGTTTGGAGGAGAAAAGGTGAGGACTTTAATCCCAGGAACACCAAGCCTACCGTCAAGCATGGTGGTGGTAGTATTATGCTCTGGGCCTGTTTTGCTGCCAATGGAACTGGTGCTTTACAGAGACTAAATGGGACAATGAAAAAGGAGGATTACCTCCAAATTCTTCAGGACAACCTATAATCATCAGCCCGGATGTTGGGTCTTGGGCGCAGTTGGGTGTTCCAACAGGACAATAACTCCAAACACACGTCACAAGTGGTAAAGGAATGGCTAAATCAGGCTAGAATGAAGGTTTTAGAACGGTCTTCCCAAAGTCTTGATTTAAACGTGTGGACAATGCTGAAGAAACAAGTCCATGTCAGAAAACCAACAAATTTAGCTGAACTGCACCAATTTTGTCAAGAGGAGTGGTCAAAAACTTAACCAAAAGCTTGTGGATGGCTACCAAAAGTGCCTTGTTGCAGTGAAACTTGCCAAGGGACATGTAACCAAATATTAACATTGCTGTATGTATACTTTTGACCCAGCAGATTAGGTCACATTTTCAGGAGACCCATAATAAATTCATAAAAGAACCAAACTTCATGAATGTTTTTTGTGACAAACAAGTATGTGCTCTAATCACTCTATCACAAAAAAATAAGAGTTGTAAAAATGATTGGAAACTCAAGACAGGCATGACATTATGTTCTTTACAAGTGTATGTAAACTTTTGACCACGACTGTATGTGTTAATGCACATATGTAGGACAGATTGTCTATCCTTTATCTGTCTTTGCAGCATGACCGTCTCTTTTCTCACAGCCGTTTGCACGTACTTTTCAGACATGCTGAAGGAAGACGTAGAATAGCGCCCGCAGAACAGCTTCAGCCTTGATTAAGCGAGTGGGAGTGGCGTTAGCTGTGTCAGCTCAGGGTTAGCAGCCTCCTGTTGAATGTGTTTAATGCGCGTTGTTCGCGCTAGTTAATACCGCCATTAAAAGTGCATCATCAGCTTTACGTACCACACACAGCAGATGAAGCTGTGATGACAGCTGAGTGGTGCAACGTTTAAAGTGCATGTGGAGATATATGTCCATAAAGCTGCTGGATGCTGACCACTGAGTATGCTTCAAATGCAGCTACTGCCATCAACACTATATACTGTAAGTAGTTTGCCTATGGCCACAGAAACTGCAGTAACTGACAGTTTACAATTATTTTGCTGGTCTGAATACTTCTAAATGTAGCATATTTAGATGTTATGGTCCCCGTGATTCATGAGGGGCCCAGTAGTGTGTGAATCAGAGTATATAGTTGCAATTTTACACCGGTATTATCATTCAATCAATCAATCAATCAATGTTTATTTGTATAGCCCTAAATCACAAGTGTCTCAAAGGGCTGCACAAGCCACAACGACATCCTCGGTACAGAGCCCACATAAGGGCAAGGAAAAACTCACAACCCTAATGGGACGTCGATGTTAATGACTATGAGAAACCTTGGACAGGACCGCATATGTGGGTGACCCCCCCTCCCCCCTCTAGGGGAGACTGGATGCAATGGACGTCGAGTGGGTCTGACATAATATTGTGAAAGTCCAGTCCATAGTAGATCTAACATAATAGTGAGAGTCCAGTCCATAGTGGGGCCAGCAGGAGACCATCTCGAGTGGAGACGGGTCAGCAGCGCAGAGATGTCCCCAACCGATGAACAGGCGAGCGGTCCACCCCGGATCCCGACTCTGGACAGCCAGCACTTCATTGTGGGGCACAATGTGAGTGCTTAGCTGATAAACGGACATGATGGGATTGAACCTTATCCGGGGATGTGATGGATCATCTGTAACTTTCTGTTTTAATTACAGTATGTTAAATTTGTAATGGTGGAGATTAACAGAGAATCTTGCTTTTTCAGTGCATACAAAAAAAATCTGAAGAATGCAGCATTCTTCCTTTGATACATTAAAACCAATCAATTCTAGATCAGATTATGGTAAAACATCGGAATAGAACATTTTAGTGTGTGTGATTTAGGTGACAAAGCAAAATAGTGTAATATCTAATAATACATCTAATTGATAATGAATTAAAATATTTTTTTCAAATATGCCAGGTGACAGTAAAAATGATCTGCGGGCCAAAAATGGCCCCTGAGTCATACCCCCTTGTTTAAATTTCCGTGAGGTAGAAATGATAAATCGAATCTTTTCATAGCTACAGCATTCATTTTTTATTACAACCTTCCTAATACTTCTTTTTTTTTTTAAATTACATTATGAGAGCATGAGACAGAAATAACAATCATAAAGTCACCTTTTACACTCTTTTAATCCCATATAGTAATGCTGTCTGAGACTGAGCCAATCAGTGGCCACGATACTGAACAGTGCGCTCTAATTGGTTTAGTCTCATCTAGTGGCCGATACTACTGTAGTATTGATATTTTTACTTCATTTAGCCATTTTTACGCTTCATAAATGTGCCCAAAAATACCTATAATATGCTTTATAAAAAATCTGCGATAGAATGAAGCCCAAACTTTGAAAGATGATGTGGTGATTGACGGACGACTGTACATTATTGTAATTTTGTATCTATTCTTACAGTAGGAAGGGGTTCAAATGGCCCCATTCATCGCGGTTTACCTGACACATGAACGTGACACAATTCAAGGGGTGCACTATTCACTTTAGCTGCCAGACAGCGGTAGAGTGTTGAATATTTTTAAATTTTGTGGTAATTCAAAGTTTGACCACAGCGTCAGTTGCTATGACGAGTGGCACTTTCCATCATTTTCAGCAGACTGCATTGCAAAACCATAAACCTCCACCTTTCTCTCACTCGAGATCTACCCAGGAAAGGGACCATATTAATTTTTGGTAACACTTTAGTATGGGGAACATATTCACCATTAATTAGTTGCTTATTAAAGTAACAAAGACTTAATTTAGAGTTATTTGGACACTATGGGAACATATAAGGGTTAGGGTGAGGGTTACTAATACACAATAATTCTGAGGTTATTGAGGAAAGAGTCTTAGTTAATGGCTTACTGGTTGTATAATAAGGTCATGCAGGATAAGGCATTAATAAGTACTTAATAATGACTAATTAAGAGCCTATATGTTACTAATTTGCATGTTAATAAGCAACTAAATAATGGTGAATATGTGTTTCCCATACTAAAGTGTTACCGAATTTTTACCCTTCTTTACAGTCAATATTTGCATTATATTGGATTCTGACAAAAATGGCCACATTTTCTACAAATGTCAAACTTTTGTTTTTTTTCATCTCTTGTAGTCTTCTGGTAGCATAGGCATTTCAAGTCGATACATTAATACACTGTCTTGGATTGTCAATAAGTATAATTTCGTTGAGCATACAATGATGTTAGTATGTAGCTCAGCATTTGGTCTCGCCTTCCAATAAAAGTTGCTTTAAAATTTTTCAAGTAATAATCCACTGTCAATATTAACTCGCTAGTTATGAGACATTTCATCAATTATGATTACAGCAGTACACTTTTTGCATTTGCTAGACGAAGCTTGGTGGCAAATAGTGAACATGGATTTTTGTTCCAAATACACATTACTAATCTGGAAAGCTGTCGACGAGATCTTATTCCACGAACTGCTGCCACCGACGGCCGTGTGTGTGAGAGCATGTGTTTTACTCAGCGGGTAACGATCTGTCACACTTGGTTGTCTCCTACTTTGAAAAATGTGACAGTGCCATTGCACTGGCTCGTAATTGGATTCTATTTGCCAGGAAATAATGGCTGGCACTTTGAACGACAGAGTTTTAAAAAGCTTTCCTCTCATTGGCCATTTAGACTGTCAATCAGCACAATCTTGTCGCCCGTCTGAAAGATGAATGTGTTTTGTTTTTTGGAAGCAGAAATGGGAAATCTAGAATGGAATTAAGAAGAGGACAGATAATAATAGTACTGATATTAATTATAATTCATGTATGCATTTGCATATCATTGCTTTTTGAGACTGATGTGAATTACTTTGTATATATCTTTAAAATTTTAAATACACATTTTTTTATATTAAATTTGTGGTAGTGTGGAGATTATAATAAATATATTGCCATGTATTTTTTTTCATTTCCTTGACTATTGCTACAATTGAATTTAAATTGTATGAATGGTACGAGTGGAGCTAAAAAATTGATTTACATCCAAATTGCGATTCTTACGATTCTATATCGATTCATAATTTTCACAAATATTTTTTTTAAAGCATTTTTTGGAAGAATACATTTTTTAAGAGATTTTAGGTCATCTCCGTACTTAATCTCTGCACTTATACGTCATATGTCAGCAACCAAAAGGCGGTTTTGTAACCTGTAACCTGTTTTGAAAAGGTTTTATTTAGGACTGTCAAATTATTAAAATAAATGATCATGATGAATTGCATTTTGTTCACAGTTAACTCAAAATTAATCAACATTTTTCACAGATAGATATAATTTTTCATCATTAATAAGTGTACCCCAGACAGATAATTTTCAAGTGTTGACACCATGACCGGATACATATTTTGCTTTAATGAAATGTGTTTTAAACATTTTGCTTTTTAAACAGCTCAAAACAAAAAGGACAATATGATTTTGATTTCAAAAAATAAAATACCTGCAGTGCGTTGGTGTTTTACCTATTTTGTTAGATTACATAATTTGTATTCCTGCTTCAGGAGCACTTTCATTCAGAGGAGGAGCAACACCATGTTTAGATACCAGTTTCAGCTATTACTAACACAAAATGTTGATTGTTACGATCATCCTTTGATTGTCGAAAAAGACTGGTAATGTAATCTGTGATATTTCTACCTGAATAAATGCTTCTGATATTACATGTTGTACACGTTAATGGTCTTCATATTGCTGCATGACAATGTTTAAACATTCTCTATTAATTAATCAAATGTAATATTCAATGCGCTAACCATTCTGTGATTGACGACTCGACCAGAACATGTTATAACAGAATTTGCACAGCCAGAAAAATCCGACTTCCTGCCTACCGTTTTTCACTTCTGTAGAGCTTTTATGTTATCTTAATAACCAAAGCAGTCATAGTAACAATCTACATTTTATGTTAACACTGCTCATTAACTGTGATCTAACACGGAAGTGAAGCACCACCCACCTCTGAACGATGCGCGCAGCTGGCATTTCTCACGGCAAAAAACTGTCCTTTCTTGTTGGGAGAACAACTTGCCATGGCTTTGAACCTGATATTCCCATAAAGTAACCTTTCCTTTGTCCATTTCTCCTCGCTATTTTCCAGCTTGCGGCTCATCACTGACTAGTGAACTGCAGCCAAGTTTCTCCCATTACGGCATGGCTTGAGGGTAAAAAAGGACGCATGTGCATAATCGCCCACTAAAAGAAATTGTGCCGTTATTGACATTTATAGTTAACATGTTATTAACTTTGACAGCTCGAGTTTTATTATATATAATATATATTATATTTATTTGCAAAAATCAGTTAGAATCAAGAATCGATTCTTAAGAACATGAATCAGATGGAATCGTGAGGTGCCCAAAGGTTGCCACCTCTTAATGGTACCAAATATTATCAACTGCAGTTTTGCGTAATTCTGTAAACTAAAAACTTACGAATACAATCAAGACAAAAAATCTAATCGAGGTGAAAAAGTACCTACAATTTTATGGTCCTTCCAAAATTTGAGGGGTCATAAAACTGCCGAAATGTATTTTGGTTTGGAAGAGGAAGCTAAAATCATATTAAAATGAATTTTACAGAAAATTTGCTTGGCTTCTTTTTGTCTTTATATGATTGTTAATAATAATTACGTATGATTGCAATCATGTTTACTTTTGAGGATGTGAAGTGTTTTTGAGTACCTTTTTAAACGTGTTTTATAAATAAAATCAATTATTGTTTTATCATTATTATAAAATGTTACTTCTGATACAGTGCATCTTGAGTGCTTCCTCCATCCATGTTTTCCATATTTTGTTATGTTATGCCTTATTCCAAAATTGTATAACTCTAAATAATTCTGCAGACAAGACCCGGTAATGACAGCATGAAAAATATATTTTTTGGAAATGATTGCTAATTTTATTTATTGAATAAACCCCCCCCCCCCCCCCCCCCCAAAAAAAAAAAAAAAAAAAAAAAACACTAAGATATGCACAAGCATCAAGCATCTAGTTGAACACCAAAGAATCACTTGATTAAGGTACAATGTTTTATTTGCCTATATTCAAAGACAGTGTTACTGGTTGAAGATCGGTAGGTTGGAGTTCAAATCCCAGCCGAGTCATACCATGGACTATAACAATGGGACCCATAACCTCCCTGCTTGGCACTCAGCAACAAAGGGTTGGAGTTGGGGGCTAAATCACCAAAATTATTCCCGGGCGCGGCACTGCTGCTGCCCACTGCTCCCCAAGGGGATAGGACAAATGCAGAGGACAAATTTCACCACATCTACTGTGTGTGTGACAATTAAGTTGGTACTTTAATCTTAATCTTAAAACTGTGTGAAAACATTTAAAATATTACATATACTTGTTAAATAAAACATATGCCTTGTTTTTAATGAAAGCTTTGGCCTACCACGCTACTGTATTTCAATGTTGGTCATTGTTGTACTTAAAGAGCCAAGTGTTTTTTTGAGGTTGTATTTGGTGAAAAAAGTTTGTGAACCACTGCACTATCGTTTTTTATTTAACATCATGACAATGGTTAAAAATACATGTGAATTTTCCGTTTTTTAAATTAAATTAAATTATTTTTAATGTTTTTTTTTTCTTATTTCTTTAGTTAATTATATTATATTATATTTGCCATAACACTATAGCCTTTTTACGGTAAATGGAAGTATTGTGTGTTTTTAGAAAAATAAATAATTCCTCAACAAAACAAATAAAGTAAACTTTGACTGATTGATAAAAACTGAATAACCACATATCTAAAATTCAAACAAATCGAAAGCTGAGCAGGAATGGCTTGCATTTAATTTTAAAGGGTCCACTAGATAGTCCACACTAAAAAATTGCACTGTAACCAAACAGAGTGCTGAAGTGGAACAATTTCTTTCAATGCTCAAAAGGAACAAGTCCTGGCTGGTGTTCCCTGTTATCACTGCAGCAACCAACATCGCTAGTTTATCTTTTATGCAGTGACACAATGTGATCGAACATCTGTGCTTTTATGACTTTTCTCTGTATGGGGCCAGTGGGATGTTGGTGTGAGAGCATGCATTTGTAATAGCGGACGCCTGAAGGTAGACGCAGTGGTTTATGGGATTTTTTATTTATTTTTTAGATCAGCTCTCAGTGGATTGCTTCAGAGCAGCTGTCTCACATGTTAACCTCACGTCATTGGTTACTCCAACTCACAGTGTGTTGGCCCACACCTACTGTGTGGGCCATCCAGAGTATAAACAGCCATGACCCGCTTATTCAGGTCAGACACTGCAGCCTTTTTGATACCGACCACCAACAAAGAACATCTGCCACTGCTTTCCAGAGCAAAGTCTATGGCACACTTGGCTAATAAAAATGGGTCAAGGGTAAAAACAAAACAAAACAATAACCTCCACTTGCCATACTATTTACATAAACACAGACAACCTTAATTTAATACAACTGTGGTTCTCAACAATTTTAGTACCGGTTTGCAACTATCAGCTTGACTGCACCACTGTTGAAATTCAATTTCAGCCATTGTTTGGGTAATACAGTAATATTATTGTTTGTTAGTGTTCCATTTTATGGACTTAACAAATACATTTTTGCCAAAAGAAATCATGAAAATCCTGTTCCAGAAACCCAAATATTTTAACCTCAAACACATTTTTAGCGAGAATACCTTATTTTCGGGACCATAGGGCGCACCGGATTATAAGGCACACTGCCGATGAATGGTCTATTTTCAATCTTTTTTCCATATATAAGGCACACCGGATTATAGGGCGCATTAAATAAGTCATATTATTATAAAAAAATTGTTTAAATTGAAAACACTCCCTTGTGGTCTATCAGTGGTCCCCAACCACCAGGCCGCGGCCCGGTACCGGTCCATGGATCGATTGGTACCGGGCCGCACAAGAAATAAAAATAAATAAATAAATAAAACATTATTTTATTTTTTTATTTTTTTTGTATTAAATCAACATAAAAAAAAACACAAGATACACTTACAATTCGTGCACCAACCCAAAAAACCTCCCTCCCCCATTTACACTCATTCGCACAAAAGGGTTGTTTCTTTCTGTTATTAATATTTCTGGTTCCTACATTATACATCAATATAGACCAATACAGTCTGCAGGGATACAGTCTGTAAGCACACATGATTGTATTTTTTTATGACAAAAAAAAAAACCCAAAACCCCCCACCCCCGGTCCGTGGGACACATTTTCAAGCGTTGACCGGTCCGCAGTTACAAAAAGGTTGAGGACCACTGGTCTACATAACATGTCATGGTGGTTCTTTGGTCAAAATGTTGCATGGATTATGTTTTACGGATCATCTTCAAGCCGCTTTTTGACAGTCCCTGCAGGATGCGCCGTATTGTGGGCGGTCTTATTTACATGGCTCACCTTCGACAGAGTCTTCTCCCCATCATCTTTGTTGTAGCGTACAAGGACGGGAGTGGAAGAAGTGTCAAAAGATGGAGCTAACTGTTTTAATGACATTCAGACTTTACTTAAATCAATAACGGAGCAGCATCTCCTCATCCGGAAACAACAAGGCCGGAAATGTTTCCCGTGAAAAAACGTCCGTCTAAAGTTCCTTGGGTGAATAATGTAAACTCACTATACCAGTATGTTTTAGCACTATCATGGCGAGTTTACTGACAGATATTAATAAGAACTTTACACTACTTTATATTAGAAATGGCAACAGCGGAGGATGAATGTCACATAAGAAGATAGAGAAAAAGATGAAGCTTATCGACTACGGCGTCGGCACGGACTACAAAGGAATTTTTAGAACTTATGCAGATCCCAAATACAGATCAGCAGGTACCAGAAGGTAAGAAAAGTTGCGTTTGCATAATATTGCGTTAACAAAACGCCAGATAATATGTCTTACTTTATACACACACCATAATAATACTCGTATGTTGAAGCACAGTACAATCAAGCGATACGGCTTCATAGCTTACCAAAGTCGTACTAAAACATTTTGATAGATTTTTGAGCGCCGTGTGTAATGTTGTATATTTTCAATGGAACATATACAATGTTGGTGTTGTTTACTTGAGTCATATTGCAGTCTACACATATCTCTTATGTGTGACTGTCATCTACTGGTCACACCTATCATTTCACAATGTACCAAATAAAATGGCTTCGAGGTCAGTAAGCAAAACCAGAATTATTCCGTACATCAGGCTCTCCGGGTTATAAGGCGCACTGTCGAGTTTTGAGGGAAAAAAAACATTTTAAGTGTGCCTTGTAGTCCTGAAAATACGGTAATTGAAGTTTTACATGCGGAAAACAATGTGAAATACCAAATCACCACAATGCGCTACGAGGGCGGAGGGAAAGAGAGAGACACTTGGATGCCACCTTTTTAGTTTGCTACATCTTGTTTCTTGAATTCAGTAGCGTTTATTACCTCCTTTATTAAAGTGCTGTTACTTGTAACTTTATTTGTCCACGGTGGGTTATTTTGCAGTTGTACTACAGTGACGTGCGATCAGGGTCGGCAGGTGAAAAAAAAAATGAAACAAAAATTTAAAAAAGCATGACAACATAAAACAAATATTTATATTTGTTCATTAAACTGTGTTATAATTGTACCGTATTTTCTCTATGATTACAATTGTCTTATAACATTTACTTGATCACTAAATTTGCAAACAAACGTAACATGAAGCTACTGTTCATGCGTGTGTTGGAAGCTAGAGAGGGTGAGTGCGTGGCTTCAAGGCTGGTCTGCTTGTCACAATGCCGCAACAAAAATGTTTGCAAAAACAATTTTATACCATGAATTTTAGTTTGTACTCTGTAAAATCTACAGCCGGTTTAATGTTTTAATGTAAGTCATCATGACATCATTATTCTTGATAATCGGACTATAAGTACAACTGTAGGGCATAGAGTGTTCAAATTAAAACGATCGTAAAACCATGATTGATACCTGCAATTCAATAAATTCAAGGACTGGTTAAGGAGCTCATTTAGTTTTATTTTGTTTTTTAACGTGTCCTGTCCAGCCAGGCAAATGTATATGCCAATATATGCTGTACAGAATTGCTTTACAAAAGAGAAATGTGGGATATTTCTATTGTTTCCTTATTTGTATTTGACTCGGTTGAATGGATATATTTAATGTTTGGTGCAGCAGGACCGCAGCAGGAGGATATATAAAAATTAAAATTAAAAAAAATAAAAGAGGGGGAAATTGCGGGGACTAGAGGGGGACAAGACAGAGAGAAAACAACAACAACAACAACAACAGATCAAAATCAGCAAATACAATATGCAGAGGGGAAACTGATGCCACATGAAATAATAAAATAGCAGGTATGGAACTTTCTAAGGTTCATTCCTCTCTCCAGCAAATAGCGCCAGACAGCAAACATTGGGTCACGATGATCTATAGTGTATCTGCAATAATCTATAGTATATTTGCTGTGGTGACCCAATTCAACTTCACTCCCATGTTGCCCTAAGTCATAACATTGGACTCATATTTCTTGGTTTCCAATCCAGTGCATCTCCCAGGAGATCCACTTCCCCCTCCATTTCCCCAATTGTGACATTAATTTAGGCCAAGTTTACACTGCTGGCCTTAAAGCTCACTTCCAATCTACTTCTGATTGTTTTTGTTGTATTGAACTGAGCGGTTTTTAGCCCTGATAGCAAATGCCCCGTCTTTGCGGTCGACACAACAGACAAGAGGAACGGCTTACAACGTGCACGTACAGTACATAACATCTTGGGAAATGTAAACAAGAAGTCAGTTTTCCTTTTTTTTTTGTCTTTTTATGACTTCCCCAAAATATTGTGACTTTGTATTTAAATCAGCTATTGTTCATCAAATGTATAGGATGGAAAGCTTTATTTTTTTCTAAGTTTCGTTTTCATCAGTGGAAAAAAATCCTTCCCCATGGTCTTTACCACCTCTAACCCAGCCCTACCTTTTTTTGTTGTTGTAGTTTTGGTTTTTTGGGCTCAATCCATCATGATTTTACTGTTACACCCCATGAGATATACAGTGGAACTTCGATTTACAAACCCCTTATTGTACAAACTTTTCGATTTTTAAATCACAGACCGAGTATAAAATATGCATTCTGGTTGAAAACCAACACTTCCAATTCAGTCTGATGGAGCTTGAGAGGTTCTGCAAAGAGGAATGGGCAAAACTGCCCAAAGATAGGTGTGCCAAGCTTGTGGCATTGTATTCAAAAAGACTTCAGGCTGCAATTTCTGCCAAAAATGCATCAACCAAGTATTGAGCCAAGGCTGTTGATACTTATGTATATTTTATTTTCCTATTTTTAACAAATAAAAAAAAAAAAATCACATTGTTATTATGGGATATTGTCTGTAGACTTGTAAGGACACAAATACATGTATTCTATTTCGGAATAAGGCAACATAACACAATGTGGAAAAGTGAATCGCTGCAAATCCTTTCCGGATGCACTATACGTGTTTTCAGCCTTTGTTCTTTTACAACCTTTTGCTAGTTTTGCTAGCTCAATATGAATCCAAAGAAAGCAATTGACATGGGATGTGTGGTTTGAAACATTCAGGAAGTGGCGAAGTTGGTAGAGTGGCCGTGCCAGCAATCGGAGGGTTGCTGGTTACTGGGGTTCAATCCCCACCTTCTACCATCCTAGTCATGTCCGTTGTGTCCTTGGGCAAGACACTTCACCCTTGCTCCTGATAGGTGCTGGTAGCGCCTTGCATGGCAGCTCCCGCCATCAGTGTGTGAATGTGTGTGTGAATGGGTGAATGTGGAAATACTGTCAAAGCGCTTTGAGTACCTTGAAGGTAGAAAAGCGCTCTACAAGTATAACCCATTTATCATTTATTTATCATTTCCAGAATGTGCGGCGGGCCGGTAAACAATTAGCTGCGGGTCGCACTTTGGACACCCCTGCCTTATGTGCAGGAAACGCGCGATTGCAGTTATTTCGGATACAACACTTCTCAGACGGCAAGAGAACCTTCGAATGTCCGGGTCAGCTCTGATTCTACTTACCGAAAAACTTTGTCCATTTGTCGAAGGGGAGACAACGAGAATGCAGGCTTCCATGGATGAGACAAAAAAAAGGTAGCGTGTGCTTTGTATTACCTGGCCGTCGAGTGAAGACTACGGAAAACATCGAATGCATTTGGACTGGCAAAGCAGACTGTATTAGTTATTGTCCGCCATGTATGTCGCAGACTCAACGTCTAGGTCCAGAGTATATAAAGTCACCAAAAACGAATGGACAATGAATATGAAGGCAAAAGAGTGAGGAGTGTCCTGACCAGATATCTAGATCCCTAGCTTGATTGATGTAAAATGTTCTTTATCATATTGTTTACTTTAACATGTTTATTCAATATTTTATTAATTTATGATGTTTCAGGTGTGATTCACTACAATAGGGCTGGATTCCAGGTAATTGAAATACCACAACACTGGATATTGTTCAGATAAGTTCAATTTAAAGTAAGAACTTGCACACAAAGCAACAGTGGAGGTGACAATGACGTGCGCATTTTCCGCGCATGCGTACTAGGTCGCGTTGCGCCGGCGGACGGATGGGAGGAGAGGGTCTTAAATGACCATCGTGTGTGTGTGGACAAGAATAAGGTTAGGTGGGATTTACCCCGGCATAATGTAGAAGGAACCTAAAAATTCCTTTTGAAGGCTCAGTGCCCTTCGAACAAGCTCTTTGTCTTGTCGACACTATTGTCCTTCTGGTGAGAAACTCGTCAAAGTTAAATTCCCATCGAGTTGTCATATAAGTTTGAGTCACTCACCACTCCGTCTGTCATAAGTTGAAAGGAGAGAAAGTGCGTCGCCGACTGCCTGAGCAAACCCTTTCATCATCCAGACTTTATGACCAGTGTCCCCGTCGAGGATGGTAAAACAGTCATTCTACCGGCCGTTGATCATTTTCCAAAATGACTCATTTCCGTCCCCCAAGTCCAAATTGCCCCCTCACAAAATAGATGGCATTGTCAATCGTGTTCAAGCGAGAAATCATTTGAGAAAGAGGTTCGACAATTCATGTCACACTTCTGCATTTTTCTTTTTTCCATAACCATTCAAGTGAAATAAGAATAAAATGCTGTAGCAGCAAAACACATACATTTGACCCTTTTATTTGACATTCAAATGCATTACTTTCTTCGTCATAATGTTTCATAATCAAGATCAACTAAATGCTGGGAGTTAAAATTAAACAATTTAAATCTAATACTGTAAATATGTACTGTCATGACCTGTCATATCAGATCTGACATATTCTTGTCTTTCTTTATTTTCTCATTTCTGTTAAATTGCTGTCTGGTTACACCACTCTGGCCTGAGCGATGTGACGCCATACACCTGTCACTGATTTCAAAAGTTGCCAAGGGTTTATGTTTGCTAAATGTTGCTGCGCAAACTGGAAGTGCTACTTTGTTTGTTATGCTGTCCATGCATTGTATGCACTAGACAAGTGTTTCTTAACCATAGTTGTTTGTTTTTTGGCTGTGGATCATATGGGCCGCAGCGGTGCTCAGTTGCAATACATTTTTCAACCACTTGTGGCAGTAACAACAATATTAAACAAACAAAAGAAGTCTGGGTCTAACGCCATGGAGAAGTTTCTTAAGCACAACAATTATGACTAAACTGGTGGAACTGTATTTTCATTTGCACTTCAATTTTATAAATTTTATCTATTGATCTATGTGTTACAAATATTCTATATTATGCGTTTTTTGTTAACAGTATTTTTCAATCCCATTGTCCATCCATGGTTGATTGTTCATATTTTGCTTCTTACTAAGTAGTTTCTATGGACAATGTTTATCATACAGTATCATGAAAGTATTAAAAAAAACAAAAACATATGCATCATTTTCACTGTATACATTCTCCCAACTTTGATTTCTCAGATCATTCTTGAAAGCAATCATACTTTTCTTTGTGCGTATAGTCTTTAAAATTTGTCTTTGTCACTCATGTTCCTCTTTCTGCAGTTTCCGTCATAGATTATGAAAATTGGTAGCTAAACACCGATGTCTGTTATCAGCAGACCACTTGTGGTATTATTATCAAAATCATTGGTGAAAATATTCTCAGTAAGTGCAGCACGGTGCCCTGTGATTCTGCTTGGCCTTGTGATTTTGGGATTTAACTCATGCTATACATTCTGTCTACAAAGTCCTCAATAGTATTTTACTTATTAGAATTGAAGAGTTCAATGTTGAAATCCCCACATAAAAAAAAACACTGTGCAATGTAGGGTTGTACGGTATACTGGTATTGGTATAGTACCGCGATACTAATGAATCATAATCGGTACCGCCTCTAAAAAGTATCAATCAAATCAGTCAAAGTTTATTTATATAGCCCTTAATCACAAGTGTCTCAAAGGGATGCACAAGCCACAACGACATCCCACATTAGGGCAAAAAAAAAACTCAACCCAATGGGTTTATAATGAGAAACCTTGGAGGGGACCGCAGATGTGGAGACCCCCCCTGGGCGACCGGTGCAATGGACCGGTACCGGTCTCCCACCCCCCCGCTCCCCGTCGTAGTCGTCACATTGTTGATTTTACGAGCAGAGGATTCAAGACTCAAGGTTCAAGATTCAAGATTGTCATATGCACAGTTAGACAGTTTGCCGTACAATGGAAATCTTATTTTGCAAGTCCACCCTTCAACAAGTCACACGGTACTTGGCTAAAATAAAAATACAAAATGTACAGTTTAGCAGTTTAAATACAAGTGAGCTAAACAAATAAATAAATAAATACATTTAAAAAAAATAAAAATAAAATAAGGTATAGAAAAAAAAGGTATAAGGTAAGAGGAGCATGTTCCGCAGCGCACAATCACCGAGTACTTACAAACAGACAATGTGTGTAGACAGAAAAGGGAGAACAAACGCATTTTGGCTTAAAAACTAACGACAAAGGTGAAGTTATAATACTGAAACGCAGGAAGAGGTGATTTAAGACATAGCTAGCTAGCGGCTAA
Organism: Entelurus aequoreus; assembly: GCF_033978785.1. Classification (NCBI taxonomy): domain Eukaryota; kingdom Metazoa; phylum Chordata; class Actinopteri; order Syngnathiformes; family Syngnathidae; genus Entelurus; species Entelurus aequoreus. Next base: position 32,799,588 of record NC_084742.1, on the reverse strand, counting down.
AGATCACCCGCATTCGGCAGTGTTGTAGCTACTTCTAAATCACTAATCCTTGTCTCCATGGCGACACACAAAGTGAGTTTCTTACAAGTATCGTCCCTGCAGGATGACGAATAGCTAAACTTGTTTCACTACACACCGTAGTTTACCAGCATCACCGCTAATGATCCTGTAACTACTTGGTATCGGATTTATACCCAAATTTGTGGTATCATCCAAAGACTAATGTAAAGTATCAAACAGAAGAATGAATGATTATTACATTTTAACATAAGTGTAGATAGAACGTGTTAAAAGAGAAAGTAATCAGATATTAACAGTAAATGTACAAGTAGATTAAAAATTCATTTTCTACCACTTGTCCTCAATAATGTTGACAAAATAATAGAAGGGGAATTGACAATGTTTTACTGCATATGTCATCAGCTAAATTAGGAGCTTTTGTTTGCTTACTACTAAAAGAATCGTTGTCTTGTATGTTCACTATTTTATTTAAGGACAAACTTGACATAAGAAACATATGTTTAATGTACAGTAAGATTTTTTTGTTAAAATAAAGCCAATACTGCAATTTTTTGTGGTGCCCTTTATTTAGAAAAGTACCGAAAACTATAGAAATACATTTTGGTACTGGTACCAACATATTGGTATCGGGACAACACTAGTACACTGTAGATAACGCTGGTTCTTTGGAATATACACAATAAGACAAATGGGGCAGGGAGAAGACTGATATCCGATTCTTTAAACGTAGCTGGCTTCCTGTTCCACTCAGGATTGAATTCAAAATCTCCTTACTAACTCACCAGTGCCTCCATGGAAATGCCCCCGTCGACCTTAAAGAACTACTCACCCCCAAATCCTCCACACGACACCTCCGCTCCAAACAGGCTAACCTCCTCCAACCTCCAAGGACAAAGCTACGAACTATGGGAGATCGGGCTTTCTGCTCCGCTGCTCCCAGTCTGTGGAACGCTCTCCCTGACCACCTGAGGGCACCTCAGACTGTGGATGCTTTTAAAAAAGGCTTAAAAACCCATCTTTTAAAAAAAAAGCCTTTTTATAGATTTTTATAGATATGCATGCTGGTTCTTGATATTGGGCTGTTTCTAGTTTTATATTTTATTTATTTTTATTATCTTTTATTATTATCATTATTATCCATCCATCCATTTTCTACCGCTTATTCCCTTCGGGGTGACGGGGGGCGCTGGAGCCTATCTCAGCTACAATCGGGTGGAAGGCGGGGTACACCCTGGACAAGTCGCCACCTCATCGCAGATTATTATTATTATTATTACTATTTTCTTTTTCTTTCTTTTTTAACACTGTGGCACTTTGAGGTTGTTTGCTCAACGTAAAGTGCTTTTTACAAATAAAATCTATTATTATTATTAGGTACGTTTGTAACACCAAAGTTGCTCCAAACACGTAAGCAATAGTGTCAAGTGTGACAATACATGTCATACATTTGTCCACATAAACAGGCCAGTTTTTCAGAGACTTTACCACAATGGATCTAAAAATTGTATTTACACAACCATGCATGTCGATGTCAACTTAAGCGGGGACTTTTTATAGTAAGACGACCACAGTAGACCAAGTCTGGATTAGTTGCTCAACCTAACAGTACCAGCAAAAACAGTCGACTTAAACGTTTGTCTCTTTACAAAAGTGGGTTAGTTGTCACATTTGTGCAGTGATTGCACATTTGAGACAATAAAGGTGTCATTACCAGGCAGTGTAAAAATTAGCTGGGTTAAATTGAAAAATACTTTATCATAAAACCACAAAAGTACTGTACCACCGTTTTTGCTATAGCTCTCATCATTTGGAAATGCAGGCTGACACTTCTTTAGTTGTATTACAACAAACCGCAATGATGCACCTGGCAGACATATCTGACAATTTAAAGGGCTTTATAAATAAAGTTGGTATGGTATGGTATGGTAATTATTTCAAATCTTGCGCAAAAATATTGTGATTCAGGATTTAGATGCTCCCAAAACACATACTACGCAATATGACATTGCCTCCTATCTTCTGTGGGTGACATCAGAACGCTGATTAACTCAGAGTGGGCATTCCAAAATGTGCTGAAACTTGTTAGAAAACAAGTCTGACATCCCCACAATTTCTATTTGGGTGGAATTTTACATACAGACATAATTTTTGGTCCAGAACTACTAAATAAGGTAAATTTTTTTTCAGCATTAGAGGGACCTTTTAAGTAACTGCATCACAAAATGAACATTTTACTCCAGAAGTCCTTTGCGGCTTTACCCGTCCATCAGTGAATCTCGAGTGTCAGGGCGAGTTGGCTCCGCTGCCCTGGTTTAATCTGCTGACGACGCTTATCATTCATCAGCTTGCTTGAGGAGCAATTTCATTAATCTATTGACTTTTCTTTTCACCTGTCTTTGTTCCGTGCAATAATGAACAGTTTTTAACTTGATGGATTAATTTCAGTCCTTCTGTTCTTCTTTATCAAGAAAGTCAGTCGTCAACATTCCTCTCGGGACCTTCCACTAAGAACAGGTTTATTTTATAGCTATATACACTATATTGCCAAAAGTATTTGGCCACCTGCCTTGACTCACATATGAACTTGAAGTCAATCAATCAATCAATCAATCAATGTTTATTTATATAGCCCTAAGTCACAAGTGTCTCAAAGGGCTGCACAAGCCACAACGACATCCTCGGTTCAGATCCCACATCAGGGCAAGGAAAAACTCAACCCAGTGGGATGACTGAGAAACCTTGGAGAGGACCGCAGAAGTGCCATCCCATTCCTGACCCATAGGGTTCAATATGATGTCGGTCCACCTTTTGCAGCTATTACAGTTTCAACTCTTCTGGGAAGGCTGTTCACAAGGTTGCGGAGTATGTTTATTGGAATTTTCCACCATTCTTCCAAAAGCGCATTGGTGAGGTCACACACTGATGTTGGTCGAGAAGGCCTGGCTCTCTATCTCCGTTCTAATTTATCCCAAAGGTTCGGGTTAAGGTCAGGACTCTGTGCAGGCCAGTCAAGTTCACCCACACCAGACTCTGCCATCCATGTCTTTATGGACCTTGCTCATGCGTCATGTTGGAAGAGGAAGAGGCCCAATCCAAAATGTTCCCACAAGGTTGGGAGCATGGAATTGTCCAAAATGTTTTGGTATCCTGGAGCATTCAAAGCTCCTTTCACCGGAACTACGGGGCCAAGCCCAACTCCTGAAAAACAACCCCACACCATAATTCCTCCTCCACCAAATGTCACACTCGGCACAATGCAGTCCGAAATGTAGCGTTCTCCTGGCAACCTCCAAACCAAGACTTGTCCATCAGATTGCCAGATGGAAAAGCGTGATTCGTCACTCCAGAGAAGTGCTTAACACCACTGCACTCTGTCAGTTTACGTAGCCTACCACTAGGTGGCTGAGTTAGTGTTGTTCCCAAACTCTTCCATTTTCTTATAATAAAGCCGATTTGGAATATTTAGGAGCGAGGAAAATTCAAGACTGGATTTGTTGCACAGGTGGCATCCTATGACAGTTCCACGCTGGAAATCACTGAGAGCGGCCCATTCTTTCACAAATGTTTGTAGGAACAGTCTCCATGCCTAAGCGCTTAATTTTATACACCTGTGGCCGGGCCAAGTGATTAGGACACCTGATTCTGATCATTTGGATGGGTGGCCAAATACTTTTGGCAATATAGTGTATGATCTTAGCAAGGCTAAAACTACAAATCTAAGACAGTTTTTAGGACTTTAGCACATGTCACACAATTGAACTAAAGTCCCATTTCTGTAGTTTATCCCGCTTTTTTAACCGCATCATTTTGCCCGACTAAAATCGCACCCTAACTTTGCATCGACCTCACAGCATTCCCTCGAGCAGTGGCATTGATGTGTGTTTTTGCCTTTATTTGAGTCCTCGCTCAGCAGGGACGCCGTCGCCGAGACTGAGATCAGCACTGACAAGACTTGAGTAATGGCACCCCGCTTTAGACGGGAATCTCATAAAGCTTCCGATAGGGCATTCTATCTCAGTGTAACTAGGATGGATATCTACCCCGCTGGAATTTAGACAGTTTATTTAGGCTCAAAGGAAAACATCCCGCTTCTGTCTATATTGGCTTTGAAAAGAAATGTTTTAATTTCCACAGGGGCTCACATCTGTGTGACATGAAGAAAACAAATGTTTAAAGACACCTTTTATCCAAACTGGAACCATGCTAGTTTGTTTTTTACATCATAGCTCTATAATAATTACATCATGAGGGTTCACAATGCAGGCCAAATGAAATATATCAAATGAAAACAAACTCCAACTGTACCACTATACCTTATAGTATCCCTAAATGTGACTAATAGCAAACATCAATAATGAATAAACATCTAATAAAATTAAGACACTAAACCTGACATGCTTTCTCATTTCTAATGTTCTATTGCTGCATTGGAATTATTGTTACCTTTTATTGTGTGGCCACGAAGGAGCATTGCTGTCTTGTCAGCATGTCGTGGGCAACAGTGCTAAATTAATAGTGCAAGGCTCTGGCCACGGCAATAATTTATCATGTAAAGGTATAAATTACAGAGGGGGGGGAAATGGAGTTACATTAATCTTCACAGGACGAAAAAGCCAAATAGGCAGAAAATAGAGAAAGTACCAAATTATTTAGCGTATAGGTATGTGGTGTGCTGTGTTACTCGTTGGGCCGTTTCAAATGTTCACTGTAAAAATAATGCAAAACAGTGCTTAAATTGTAGTTATAGGCTATTAAAAATGTATACTTTTATAAAAAATGTGTTGAAACACAAAAAAAATCTAAGCAGGAAAACCTGAATAAATAATGCATTGAGAACCTACAAAAGGTTTGCGTTTACTAAAATACATGCAAAATTGATAGTGCATGCAAAACTGATCTACTAAGCTCAGGCACAGAGGATTGTGTCTCTTAAATGAGCAAAATAGAGCACATTTGGTAACAGTAGAAGAGAAAGACAAACACAAATACAAATAGACGGAGTAGATATTGAAAGAGTGAAATAAATACCATTTTGGGGCGTAATAATAGATGATAAAATGAACTGGAAATGTCATATAAAAATATGCAACATAAGGTGGCAATACATATTTAAATAATGAATAAAACAAAATATGTTCTGGACCAAAAAATCACTTCATATTGATCGCTAGTGTTACCATATCTGAGTTATTGTGCAGAAAGATGGGGAAATAACTACAAAAGTACACTTCATTCACTAACTGTTACAAAAAAGATTGTTAGAATAATACATAATGTTGGATATAGAGAACAGACATTGTATTTATTAAATCGAGAATATTGAAATTCAATGATTTGGTGCATTTGCAAACAGCTAAAATTATGTACAAAGTAGTGTTGTCCCGATACCAATATTTTGGTACCGGTACCAAAATTATTTAGATACTTTTCGGTTCTTTTCGGTACTTTTCTAAATAAAGGGGACCACAAAAAATTGCATTATTGGCTTTATTTTAACAAAAACTCTTAGGGTACATTAAACATATGATTCTTATTGCAAGTTTGTCCTTAAATGAAATTGTGAACATACTAGACAACTTGTCTTAGTAGTAGGTAAGCAAAAAAAGGATCCTAATTTAGCTGCTGACATATGCAGTAACATATTGTGTCATTTATCATTCTATTATTTTGTCAAAATTATTAAGGACAAGTGGTAGAAAATGAATTATGAATCTACTTGTTCATTTACAGTTAAATAAAAAAAAAAAAAAACATTGATTAAATAAACATTGAGTTAATATCTGCTTACTTTCTCTTTCAACATGTTATATCTACACTTCTGTTAAAATGTAATAATCACTTATTCTGTTTGATACTTTACATTAGTTTTGGATGATACCACAAATTTGGGTATCAATCCGACCAACAGGATCATACATTGGTCATATTCAAAGTGCTCATGTGTCCAGGGACATATTTCCTGAGTTTATAAACAAAATATACATTTAAAAAAAACGAAAGACGATGTTGTGATGTGGCGGACCGGTACTTTTCAGGAGCGGTATTATACTGAATATGATTCATTAGTATCACGGTACTATACTAATACCGGTATACCGTACAACCCTAGTACAAAGCAAACTAGAACCTGAATGTACAACAATTCTTCTCAACTAAAGAGGAGAACTATAACCTTAGAGAATAATCAAACTTAAACATCTGTATACAGGTACAACATTTAAGACCTTTAGCTTATCTGTATGTGGAAATAAAATTATGGAACAGATTAAGTAAATAAATCAAAGTGCTAATATGATCCAGGTTAAGAAGCTGTTCTAACCAAAAGTGTTTACAACGTATAAGAATTCTAATAAACGTCATGAATTTATTGAAAATGTATTAATCATAACTGATGTACCTACTTATGAGAAGAACTGATGTATTTAGAACACACTGATGTAAATTGAGTACAAATTGAGAAGAAGACGTATGTGTTAGTAATTGCTATGAAATGAAAAAGGGGGAGCATTAGATAAGCTTTGATTCTTCCTACTCCTTTTTGGATACGTTGTAAAAAATTACGTAAAATATGTGATACAACATTTTGATATTGTATACATGTTCGAAGTACATTTCAACCAACCAACCAAAAATTGGTCTGCCACTTTTAAAAAAATGACATTTTTGGCTAACGAAAGCACTGTTTTGCAACTGCTCTCATCCAGCACGGCTCGACTGTCCACCATTAATCGATGAATCATATATAAGATGTTCCTCAGCTCCGGCACATCAGTGCAATACCTCTCAGTGACGCACACTGTGACCCACGTTATGTTTGATCACAGCAGATAGCCGACCTTGTGTTACATCAGAGACAGAGGTGTTCTGACAAAGGGCAGACTGCCTGAAGTCTTTTTATTGGAAAAATAGCAGAGCAGCGACCCCTTAGATAGACATATCAGGAAGACTAAGGTAATATCACTTATAGACCCCTTTATAAAACACTTGAACTTGTCTGGGTTTAACATGTCTGTCACCAATGCTTATCTACTTCTACTACATATAGCCAGATTGTATTGCACACTAGGGCTAAACGATATTGCAACATTTGGTATCGATTCAACACCAAGTATACAAGCCCAGTATTGCCCGATACCAACACAGATACGTTTTACTTCAAATTGTTTAAGATCATAGAGCAGGGGTATCAAACGTTGGCCAATGGCCGGATCAGGCCCGCGAACAGGTTTTAACCGGCCCACGGGATGAGTTTACTAAGTATAAAAATCAACCTGAAATTTTTGTATGAAAGAAACAGCTGTTCTAAATGTGTCCACTGGATGTCGCAATAGCAATTCTTTGTATATTTGTAGATGATGCTACATATGTACAAAAAAAACCACATGATGTAAGTACATCAGTTGAGTAAAATGATCAAACTACATAAATAACATCCTGTAATTTCATTTTGATATACTTTTTTTTTATCTTGATAGATTGAAAAGTAACACCAATGAGTTGACTAATGAACTTTATCACATAATTTATTCAGAAAATATGGATAACAACAAATAAGTTATTAACCGTGACGTCTTTGCAGTTGGCATAGTTGTGAATCCTAGATGTGGCGACAACGTGCAGGTCAGAAATGTATTTGTTATACAAATGAAGTGCAGCAAGGAAGTAAGTGCACAAAACATAGGGAAAGCTTACAAGCATTAACCAATTATCACAAAGTTTACGGTACCATATTTTCCGGACTATAAGCCCCTACTTTGTATTAACGCTTCGAACCCTGCGGTTAATGAAACGGTGTAGCTAATTTATGGATATTTTTTCAATAATAATGTTTTGTATTCAACAAATGGTTTCATAGCACACCGACAGACACTGAAAAGAGGTTTTATTGCTTGTGTTATGGCGCCATCTTTTGGACAAATTCACTCACTGCAGATGTTGCGGGTTGACAACGTACTTCCTGTTTCGTGCCTGAAGTATGTTCGTCCATGGAGGTTCTGCGCGGAAAGATTCTTCATTCATCACTCAAAGCAACATTTGTAAGTTGTACTGTCACAGTCCCTGCAGTGTCTTGTGTGTGTGTGTTGTCTGTCTGGGTGTGGTCATGTGTGGGCGGAGTTTGAGTTCCTGGCTTCCCAGTCTGGCACACCTGGCGCTGATCAGCCTACTCACCTGCCTGCCATCAGCTAATCACCTCCACTCCACAAAAGCCCTGGCCTCCTCACACGACGCTGCCAGATCGTTTCACAGCTCTCCATGTGTGCCTACCTCCTCTAAACCTGCCTGCCTGCCAGACACCTCCACTCCAGTTGACGACGCCTTTCCCTAATCCCTCATTTGCCCAAATTAAACCCTTTAGACTTTTAATCTGCCTGTCTTGTCTGCTTTTGGGTCCGCCATCTTGTTAAATCGTGACAGAACGATCTGGCCAGAATGGACCCAGCAGACTTGGAAAAGGTCAAGGAGGTCATCAGCAACCAAAGCCGGCATCTGGGAGATCACCAACAACTCATTCAGTCCCTTGTGAAAGAGGTATCCAAGATTACCACTAAACTTGATACCCTCTGTGCCACGACAGGCTCCACCAGCAGAACCACTTCAAGCCGATGGCGCCGCCCCTCCCCCAGCACCAGTTGTCCAAGCTGTGGAGCCTCATCTTCCACCTCCGGCAAAATATTCTGGCAACCCCAACACCTGCCGTGAGTTCCTCACCCAAGTTCGTCTCACCTTTAAGGCTCAACCAACAGGCTTTGTCCATGAGGCAGCCAAGATAGCTTTCATTGCCAGCCTTCTTGAGGAGCCTCCACTTAGTTACTTCAACGCCCTGCATGAGATGAATGCTCCTGCAGCTCAGTCCTTTGCTCTCTTCGCCGCTGAGCTCAAAAAGATTTATGATCACCCCATTCGTGGACAACAGGCCGGTCAGCAACTTTTGAGACTCCGCCAAGGTCGACGTTCTGTGAGAGAGTTCGCCAGCGAGTTTCGTTCCTTGGCCGTGGAGTCTGGTTGGAATAACCAAGCGCTGCTCACCGCCTTCCAGAGTGGGCTCAACCGGACCATTGGCAGGGAGATCGCACTTAGGCAGGAGCTTGATTCCCTAGATGAGGCTATTTCCACCGCCATCAAGATTTCAGACCAAATAGCCCAGTGGCAAGGTGAGACTGTTCCCTCCGTGTTGACTACCCCTTTTTCCGACCATAATTTTCTGCCAAATGCACCCTGACATCCTGTACCCCTAGCCCTGCCCTCCGGGTCCCCAGGGGAGGAGCCCATGCAACTACGGCGGACCCGTCTCTCCACTGACGAGCGCCTCCGACGGATTAGGTCGGGGGTGTGCTTCTACTGTGGACAACCTGGTCATCTTCGTGCCTCCTGCCCTATTCGGCCAAAAGGAGGTTCACTAGTAGCAGTGGGGGTTCTGGTGAGCCAAACAGTCTCTTCCCCTGAATCCCGGGATCGCATGCAATTCTCCGCCACTCTTCAATGGCACTCTCAGTCTGTGCCGTTGCTCGCCCTGGTTGACTCAGGGGCAGATGAGAATTTCATCGATTCAGCTGTTGTCTCCCAGGCAGGCATTCCCCTTGAGCCTCTACCCTCTCCTCTGAAAGCCAACGCCCTCACAGGTAGCCTTCTCGCTCGAGTATCCCATCGCACCGTGCTAGTCCACCTCATTGTGTCCGGTAATCATCACAAGCAGATCCAATTCTATGTCATATCCTCACCTCTTGCACCCATCGTCCTTGGCCAACCTTGGTTACGGCTCCACAACCCCCATATCGACTGCACAGCACGTAAGGTAATGAGCTGGAGCTCCTACTGCCTCTCTACATGCCTGCCCTCTGCTCGTTCCCCATCGGAGGGCACCAGCTCCCCCGTCATGTTTGACCCTCCTGATCTGTCGAGAGTTCCTGCTGTTTACCATGATCTCAGAGAGGTATTCAGCAAACAGCGTGCCCTGTCACTTCCACCTCACCGGCCCTATGATTGTGCCATCAACCTGATTTCTGGAGCGCCACTGCCGGCAAGTCGCCTATACAACCTGTCACGTCCTGAGAGAGAGAGCATGGAGAAGTATATTCAGGAATCCCTGGCAGCTGGCATTATCCGTCCTTCCTCCTCCCCAGTAGGTGCAGGATTCTTCTTTGTCGGTAAGAAGGATGGATCACTCCGCCCCTGTATAGACTATCGTGGATTAAATGACATTACCATAAAAAGCAAATATCCATTGCCATTGATTGCATCTGCTTTTGAGCCCCTTCAGGGAGCTACTATTTTCTTCAAGCTAGATCTACGTAATGCATATCATTTGATCCGTATCAGAGCCGGTGATGAGTGGAAAACTGCATTTAAGACCCCACTTGGACATTTTGAGTATCTGGTCATGCCCTTTGGGTTAACTAATTCACCAGCAGTATTTCAAGCCCTTGTAAACAATGTACTTTGTGACCTTCTAAACCGCTGTGTGTTCGTTTACCTAGATGACATCCTGATCTTCTCCCGCAACAAGGAGGCGCACGTTGAGCATGTCAGGCAGGTGCTTCAACGTCTCCTGGAGAACAGGCTCTACTGCAAAGCTGAAAAATGTGAGTTCCATGTCACCTCTACATCATTCCTGGGGCTGGTAATTGGGAGTGGCCAGGTGAAAGCAGACCCTGCGAAGGTGCGCGCAGTGGAGGAATGGCCTCAACCTACTACGTTGAAGGAGCTCCAGCGATTTTTGGGTTTCGCCAACTTCTACCGCCGTTTCATCAGAAACTACAGCCAGGTAGCTGCACCCTTCACAAGGCTGACGTCCACATCCACTCGATTCACTTGGACTACAGAGACTGGAGCTGCTTTCAGGGAATTGAAGAGACGTTTCACCACGGCCCCGGTCCTCGTTCATACGGATCGTTCTCAACAATTTATTGTGGAGGTGGACGCCTCAGACTCAGGGGTGGGGGCCGTCCTGTCCCAGCGCTCAGCCGATGACCAAAAACTTCATCCCTGTGCTTTCTTCTCCCACCGCCTGGAACCTGCTGAGCGCAACTACGACGTGGGAAATCGGGAACTGCTCGCTGTCAAGGTCGCACTGGAGGAGTGGAGGCATTGGCTGGAGGGGGAAGAACACCCGTTCATCGTATGGACAGATCACAAGAACCTCGCCTATATTCAATCGGCCAAACGCCTCAACTCCTGTCAAGCCCGGTGGGCGCTGTTCTTTGGTCGGTTCCGGTTCACCTTAACCTACCGTCCAGGTTCTCGCAACATTAAACCAGATACCCTCTCACGCCAGTACTCTCCTGAAATTTTTTACAGTCCTGACCCTATCCTTCCCTCCTCCTGTGTGGTGGCTTCGGTGACATGGGAGATCGAATCGCTGGTTCGGAGAGCTCAGCAGACTCAAGCAGACCAAGGTAATTGCCCAGCTAACAGACTTTTTGTACCTGATTCTGTCCGCTCTGATGTCCTCCTTTGGGCCCACACATCTCGCTTTGCATGCCACCCTGGAATCAACCGCACCTTGTCCCTCCTCAAGCGGCACTTCTGGTGGCCTACCATGACCGCAGACACTAGGGCCTTCGTATCTGCCAGCACGGTGTGTGCACGTGGAAAATCTTCTAACCAGCCGCCTGCAGGTCTCTTCCGTCCCTTGCCGGTTCCTGGTCGCCCATGGTCCCACATCGCCTTGGACTTTGTGACGGGTCTCACTGAGTCTCAAGGCATTATAGTAATACTTACCATCGTGGACAGATTTTCTAAGGCAGTTCATTTTGTGGCTCTCCCCAAACTACCCTCAGCCCTTGAAACTGCTGACCTCATGGTGAACCATGTGTTCTGGCTCCATGGCATACCTCTGGACATCGTTTCGGACCGGGGACCCCAATTCATCTCCCAGGTGTGGAAGGCTTTCTGTCATGCCCTTGGAGCCAAAGTAAGCTTGTCATCTGGTTACCATCCCCAGACTAACGGGCAAACAGAACGGGCAAATCAGGACCAGGAAGCTACCCTCAGGTGTGTCGCTGCCAAGAATCCCTCCACCTGGAGCACCCACCTTGTATGGATCGAATATTCCCACAATTCCCTGTCTTCCGCTGCCACAGGTGTGTCACCGTTTGAAGGTTCTCTGGGTTACCAACCACCACTATTTCCAGCCGAAGAGGCCGACATCGCTGTTCCGTCTGTCCAGAGTCACCTGCGGCGTTGTCGGAAAGTGTGGAGGGATGCGCGGGCTGCCCTGCTCAGCTCAGTGGAACGAAACCGGCGCTTTGCTGACCGCCACCGGACTCCTGCCCCGGAATACCAGGCAGGCCAACATGTGTGACTGTCCTCTAAAGACCTTCCCTTGAAAACGGATTCCAGGAAGCTGTCACCCCGTTTTGTCGGTCCCTATGAAATCCTTGCCATCGTCAACCCAACTGCTATCAAGCTCAAGTTGCCCCCTCACCTGAAGATCAATCCCGTCTTCCACGTCTCTAAGGTGAAACCAGTTGTGACCAGTCCGCTTTCCCCTCCAGATGCCCCCCCCCACCCCCCCTTGTCATCGATGACCACCCTGCATATACCGTCCGGCGGCTGCTGGACGCACGGCGCCGTGGTAGGGGGTTCCAGTACCTGGTGGACTGGGCAGGCTATGGTCCTGAGGAGCGGTGCTGGATTCCACGACGGTTCAGACTGGATCCATCCCTCATCTCGGAATTCCACCTTGACCACCCTGACAAGCCTGGTGGATCGCCTGGGGGCGTTCCGTGAGGGGGAGGTACTGTCACAGTCCTTGCAGTGTCTTGTGTGTGTGTGTTGTCTGTCTGGGTGTGGTCATGTGTGGGCGGAGTTTGAGTTCCTGGCTTCCCAGTCTGGCACACCTGGCGCTGATCAGCCTACTCACCTGCCTGCCATCAGCTAATCACCTCCACTCCACAACAGCCCTGGCCTCCTCACACGACGCTGCCAGATTGTTTCACAGCTCTCCATGTGTGCCTACCTCCTCTAAACCTGCCTGCCTGCCAGACACCTCCACTCCAGTTGACGACGCCTTTCCCTAATCCCTCATTTGCCCAAATTAAACCCTTTGGCCTTTTAATCTGCCTGTCTTGTCTGCTTTTGGGTCCGCCATCTTGTTAAATCGTGACATGTACAAGTTGTACGACAAACTATTCATACTTACTAAACCGTCCCGTGTGATGCCTGTACGGGTATTTTCTTGCATGTTTGCTCTTGCTGTCTAATCAAGTTAGCATCTTTCACATTAGCGAATATGCTAACAGGTTTACAAGTGTCTGTGTTAGTATTATTAATTCACAATAGCATTATTTTGTACTGTGTTAGTTCCGTTAATTCTGAGTCTGTTTAGCTAATTGGAGAGCTAGCTTCCGCAGCTAGTGGGTCCATGACGATGACTTCTGTTTTGTTTAATCAGATGTTTTACTGCCGCGTGACAGAAACTATTTGGAAACAATTAAGGTACGTAGATAAACATTTACAAATCTTTCATATTGGTATATATCTGCGGTTTATAGTCCGGTGCAGAAAATACATGTAAAAAAAATGTATTCCAAAATTTGGTGGTAGCCTGGAAAATACCGTACATGCTGAGAGCAGGAAGTAGGTGGGATATAATGCTCGTTTGAAAGTTAGTGTCCTCGAGGCAGCCGGGTAGCCGTTGCAAACGACCCTTTTAATAGTTTGACAGAACAAAACCATAATACATGGTTGGTATGAGTGGTTTCAGCTGTGTGGGTGATACACGTGTCTGACCTGCGTACCGCGCTTCAATCTGTTAGTTTTTGTTTTTTTTTTGCTAATGACTGGCAACACTTTACACATCCATGATAACAGGCAGGACTTCATGATAACAGATGGACGTGTTGGTAGGTTGTCACCGAGATTACAACAAAGTGCTGCGCTTCCATTAGCCTGTCAGAAACGGCAAAGGGATACAGAGGATTTTACACTGAAGGGGAATTCAATCTCGCGGTTATCTACACGGACGATGCAAGCTGTTACTCATAAGGCAGATAAAACGGGTGTTCTGCAGCCTAACATGTATCAAAGATTGAGATTAAGGGGCGTCATAAATTAGCAGTGCTGTACTGTCAGAGTTGGAAAAGTTGGAAAGTTGCTGCGGGAGTATTCCACTGAGAGGTAAAACCATTGAAGCTTTTCTTGTTAATTCTGTGTTTTTAAGATATGCCAAGTGGAACGGTTATTGTTAGATAAGAAGGGTAGGGGAGCAAAGAAAAAGAAAAATCAATACAAGCGCGCCTGCTTATTATCTTGCAAGGGGGAAAAGCACCAAAATCAGTGCTTTTTGCTGAAATTGACCAACACTAATTAAATACATAATGAATCGTGTCATGTCTTCTTTGAACCTGTTACTTTAACTTTCCTCTCGCACGCCTAATTAACTTGATTTGTAGGGTTTTTGTCTTTTATTGATCTGTAGCTCAGAGACATTTTTGCTGGAGGCTTTTACTCCCCGAGACAAGTCAATATGAACCACGTGGAGGTGTTTGCATATGCCACAAAACAAAACCCAAGCCACTGTACTTTGAATTTAATAGCAGCCTGTTTAGGCAGCAAAACATATTGGGTTGAAATTAAGTGCATTAACGGATCTGAAATTGTAAGTGTGCACAGGTATTGACACCGTAACATTGTTTCTACAATGACCTGTTGAGGCAACAAATACTGTATGTTGATTTACACAGCAGTTTAGGTTGCAAACATACAATTAATTGTTTCCCTAAAAGTCACCTGAATTACAGTTTTTTCCAATTGCTTACACAAAATTTTAAATTTTCACAACACAGTTAAAGTCTGCACACAGTAAACAAAACCACTGTGCAGATTTGCCTAATATTAGGCATAGACTGCTTCACAGTTTTTGCAAAACATTACACACAATGCTTTACACGCACCTTCACATCTTGCACACATGTAAGGATTGTGATACACACATCTTCACATCTTGCACACATGTAAGGATTGTGATACACACATCTTCATCTTGCACACATGTAAGGATTGTCATACACACATCTTCACATCTTGCAAACATGTAAGGATTGTGATACACATCTTCACATCTTGCACACATGTAAGGATTGTGATACAGCCATTTTCACACTACACACACAATAGGATTGTTATACACACATCTTTATCTCCAGATTTTTTTCAAACCTTGCTGTTGCCTAAGTCTGCACATGTAGCCTATACTCTATGCTGTCATTTTTATTTATCTCCAGATTTTTTTTCAAACCTTTTAATTTGTACTGTCATTGTTGACAACTGTGATATGTTACTTTACCTGACTGTGGTCAAAATAAATATTGGCAGTTTGCAGCATCATTGTTGAGCAGTTCTTGAAAAGACTACAGGATAATTTTACTTTCTCTTTAGGTCCTTACATACAGGCCCACTTCAAAGTAAACAATGAATCCTTTATGAATCCTGATACAGTTAGTCAGTTATTCTTAGTCTGCACACACTCTTCTGGTTAGACATGCTCCAAGCAGACCTTCTATACCAGGGGTCACCAACCTTTTTGAAACCAAGAGCTATTTCTTGGGTACTAATTAATGCGAAGGGCTACCAGTTTGATACACACTTAAATAAATTGCCAGAAATATCCAATTTGCTCAATTTACCTTTAACTCTATGTTAATATTAATAATTAATTATATTTATCTTTGTTGAAACACTGATCATCTTAATGATTTCCCACAATAAATATATATAGAAACAGATAAATATCAAAATGCAACACTTTATTTTTTATATTTTCTCTAAGTGCACATTTTTCAAATTGAACATTTTCAAATGATCACTTCTAAGACAGTCTTGTGAAATCACAATAGCCCATTTTAACTAGCTAGCCACTAACAATTTTTAACAAATCATGAATTACTTTGCACCATGTTTGTACAAATAATAACTCATGTAAAATACAAAAGTCAACTCTCAAATTTTTAAATAAATCATGTCACACTTTGAACTGGACACCAAATCTGTTATCTGTTTCTTTGTCAGTTAGTGAAGACCAAGTCTTTAAAATATTTTCTTGGATTTTCAAATTCTATTTGAGTTTTGTCTCTCTTAGAATTAAAAATGTCGAGCAAAGCGAGACCAGCTTGCTAGTAAATAAATCAAATTTAAAAAATAGAGACAGCTATTTGAGCTATTTGTAGAACAGGCCAGCGGGCTACTCATCTGGTCCTTACGGGCTACCTGGTGCCCGCGGGCACCGCGTTGGTGACCCCTGTACTTACTACTGGTTATTGATCTGTTCAAAATTCATGCAGTATCCCCATGAATATGCTATGGCAAATTATTGTTTAACTAAACTACAAATAAATCCACCCTTCTTCAGAAGTCATTCGTTGGTCTTTGGTCAGTTTGGAAACTTTATAACAGCCAACCTGCACGAGAAATGTATGCTAGTTAGCGCCGGCGCATGGCGCGCATTTATACACAACGCTAAAACCGTAAAATGGTCTGAAATTAATCATGTAGGTTGGAAATTGTTATACAAAAACGTGCTTCGTATTTCACTCTTTCTATACTTACTTGTGATAAATGGATGGCGCACCAAATTGCTTTAAAATCGGGATTCTGGAAGTAGTTAGCCTTCGTCCTTTGTCTCACGGAGCAGCTTCAATTGTGCATGCGTGCAGTCTTCTTCTCCTTCTTCTTCTTCTTCTTCTTCTGATTTTTATGGCGGTTGGCAAGCAACCTTGTGTGTGCATTACCGCCACCTACTGTGCGTGCAGACTTGACTCAGCCGGCGTCAGATTGTTCACAAAACACAACACTTTCGCAGAAAGTTAGGGAAACGTTACAACATACTGTATAAAAAGTAAATTTGCGGGAAAAAAACCCACTTATAAAAGCCTAACAGTTGATGTTTCCATTGCAGGCAAATTATATTTGGTATATAGATGAGAATGTTCTATCTTAGAACATAATAAAAAAAAACATATTTTTTAATATGTTCTAAGACCGTTCTTAGAACGTTCTTAGAACATATCAAAAACTTTAAAAAAAATTTTATATGTTCTAAGAACGTTCTTAGAACGTTCTTAGAATGTTCTCATCTTGCATAACCAAAAGAGAACCATAAGGGAACGTTACGTTAACGTTAGGTGTTACCTGGGTTATCATTTGAAGTCTGCGTGAGTGAGATGACAATAAAACTGCATTTTTACAAATGCTTGCTTTATTTTGATGAATGGGCATATGTTTTGACCGAAGTGTGTCATTTTGCGAATCAAGAAAATTGAATGTGGTGTTTGGAAATATGTGTAAATCCTTTTGAAAAAAGACAGTTAGTAAAATTGTGTGTAAGCAAATGGAAAAAACTAACATGAGCAAACATCCTGAGATGACATCCAGTACAATTCTACACCCTCCTGTTTAGGCAGGAAACATTAAAGCACATCTATGTAAAGCAAGGGTGTCCAAAGTGTGGCCTGGGGGCTATTTAAAATAAATTACTTTTACAAAAAAACATATAAAAGTGGGTGTAATGTAATGAGAAAAAGTTGAAATGCTGACCCTAATATCACTAAGCTGACAAGGAGCCATTGTTTTATTTAAAAAAATCTATATATTGTATTAGATATAAACGTGAGTTATATCAAAATGGCCCCGGCATTTGTTTCAGTGAAATATGTTGACATACAAATACAGCTGCTCTGTAGCTCCAAATTTCACTTTTGATTCCCGCAGCAATCCGTTTAAGCAGAAATAGTCTTGGGCCCAAACCAGTGACAGTTCATTCTAATGGCTTGCTGAAAACACCTGCCTGCTCTGAAGTGACCTGATGTATTTCCAAAAGCTATGGCTGCAAATGTGCTGGTTGAATATTCTCAAATAAAAACAGTTGGCCATGTGAAGGGAGCAACTTTAGTTTTGATTATCCAGCAGCCTGTTTAGGCAACAAATAATACAGGCTAAAATTAATTGTCCACCTAAAGCAGGGGTGTCAAACTCGTTTTCATCAAGGGCCACATCGCAGTAATGGTTGCCTTCATAGGGCCACTTTTTTAAAATTAATTTACATTATGCATGCGAGCAATAACCTGTGCTTAATCAACAACAAAAAAATAAATCATTGTGACAGTTTGCCCTTAAACTTCCTCTCAAACCGTGCACATTTGTTAGGAAGCTCAACATGGACAAACCACAAATATTAAATCTTGTTAGTCAGTGAAAAGCATGTGCTCAACAAACAAATGGTAACCTCTCACTCACAATGGCTCTGAACGGGTGGCTAAAAGAGTGAGGGTGGGGCTGAGGGCTTTATATGGGTGAACACACCTGCCTTAACTAATTAGGCCTAATTTGGGCCGAACCATGGTTCTCAAAAGCTGGGTGTTACAGAAGGATACTGGACATTTAAAAGTTATGTTATCCAAGCCTGAATACACTCTATACAAAAATGACTGATATACAAATGCAAAAGTACTATGTGAATACTTTTAGATGTGTGATGGTTATTTATGGTGTATTTTACGAAAGAACGGCGTTCTTAAATCCCCCCTGTCAAATTGGTCCCAGCTAGTGGGAGGGGCTATGGGCTATTTCAGTTGGAAAATGCCTTTTTTCTGACAGTCTGCTGTCTGTCACTGCCAGAGGAGGTTCTCTGTCCTGAGCAGGAGCTCAGGTCTCCATGCAGCAAACATCTACTGAGGGGATTATGTTGATGATGAGATTATGTTGTGTTGTAACCGGTTAAATGAATTTTGTTAATTGCTAATTGATTTTGCTGAATCTGTTTTGATTATTTAATTATTTACTTAAATATTTGGTTATTGACCTTTGATTGTGAATACATGTATTTTGTTTTAATGGATGATTTACCTTTGATTATTTATTTTTAATATGCTTATTTTGATGAATTATTTAGGCCTATTTAACGCATGCAACGTTGAAATTGATATATATATATATATATATATATATATATATATATATATATATATATATATATATATCAATTTCAACGTTGCATGCGTTAAATAGGCCTAAATAATTCATCAAAATAAGCATATTAAAAATAAATAATCAAAGGTAAATCATCCATTAAAACAAAATGGATGATTTTGTTTTAACGCATGCAACGTTGAAATTGATATATATATATATATATATATATATCAATTTCAACGTTGCATGCGTTAAATAGATATATATATATATATATATATATATATATATATATATATATATATATATATATATATATATATATATATATATATATATATATATATATATTTTTTTACTATTGCAGATTTTGGGTGCATTGTTTCCTCTTGTTGTTCACCTCTTGACAATTTGGAATTTAAATGTTTGTAAACCGTACAACTGCGTGTCTTGCCATCCTTGGTTTGAAAGTCTGGTTTGCAAAGGTTACATTACCGTCACCCGAGGCGGGGTGTGACAATCGTTTGACAACATTGCTATAAATGTGTACCAGTAATCCCCTCATATTATTACACCATTGCCTATGCACTTGATTATTAGATGGCTTCAATCAATCAATCAATGTTTATTTATATAGCCCTAAATCACAAGTGTCTCAAAGGGCTGCACAAGCCACGACGACATCCTCGGTACAGAGCCCACGTAAGGGCAAGGAAAAACTCACCCCAGTGGGACGTCGATGTGAATGACTATGAGAAACATTGGAGAGGACCGCATATGTGGGTTAGACCGAAAGCATGTGGGGAGACCGAAAGCAATGGATGTCGAGTGGGTCTGACATACTATTGTGAAAGTCCAGTCCATAGTGGATCTAACATATTAGTGAAAGTCCAGTCCATAGTGGGGCCAGCCGGAAACCATCCCGAGCGGAGACGGGTCAGCAGCGCAGAGATGTCCCCAACCGATGCACAGGGTGACTGATTGGTGGAGAAGGTCACCACACCTTTGGTCACAGAATCATCACAAGCTTGCTTTGGAACTTTCAGCAGGAAGCATCATGAAGGTTTATTTTGTCCCGACTCTGGACAGCCAGCACTTCATCCATGACCCCACAAGCGAGAGGGGGGCAGAAGAGAAAAGAAAAGAAACGGCAGATCAACTGGTCTAAAAAGGGGCATCTATTTAAAGGCTAGAGTATACACATGAGTTTTAAGATGGGACTTAAATGCTTCTACTGAGGTAAATGATAAATGATAAATGGGTTATACTTGTATAGCGCTTTTCTACCTTCAAGGTACTCAAAGCGCTTTGACAGTATTTCCACATTCACCCATTCACACACACATTCACACACTGATGGCGGGAGCTGCCATGCAAGGCGCTAACCAGCAGCCATCAGGAGCAAGGGTGAAGTGTCTTGCTCAAGGACACAACGGACGTGACTAGGATGGTAGAAGGTGGGGATTGAACCCCAGTAACCAGCAACCCTCCGATTGCTGGCCCGGCCACTCTACCAACTTCGCCACGCCGTCCCTGTAGGTAGCATCTCTAACTGTTACCGGGAGGGCATTCCAGAGTACTGGAGCCCGAATAGAAAACGCTCTATAGCCCGCAGACTTTTTTGGGCTCTGGGAATCACTAATAAGCCGGAGTTCTTTGAACGCAGATTTCTTGGCGGGACATATGGTACAATACAATCAACAAGATAGGCTGGAGCTAGACCGTGTAGTATTTTATACGTAAGTAGTAAAACCTTAAAGTCACATCTTAAGTGCACAGGAAACCAGTGCAGGTGAGCCAGTATAGGCGTAATATGATCAAACTTTCTTGTTCTTGTCAAACGTCTATTAGCCGCATTTTGTACCAACTGTAATCTTTTAATGCTAGACATAGGGAGACCCGAAAATAATATGTTACAGTAATCGAGACGAGACGTAACGAACGCATGAATAATGATCTCAGCGTCGCTTGTGGACAAAATGGAACACATTTTAGCGATATTATGGAGATGAAAGAAGGCCGTTTTAGTAACACTCTTAATGTGTGACTCAAACGAGAAAGTTGGGTCGAAGATAATACCCAAATTCTTTACAGAGGCGCCTTGTGTAATTGTTTGGTTGTCAAATGTTAAGGTGGTATTATTAAATAGATGTCGGTGTCTAGCAGATCAATAATCAGCATTTCCCTTTTCTTGGCGTTGAGTTGCAAAAATTTAGCGGACATCCATTGTTTAATTTCATTAAGACACGCCTCCAGCTGACTACAATCCGGCGTGTTGGTCAGCTTTAGGGGCATGTAGAGTTGGGTGTCATCAGCATAACAGTGAAAGCTAACACCGTATTTGCGTATGATGTCGCCTAGCGGCAGCATGTAGTTACTACAGAGTGCAGGGCCAAGAACCGAACCCTGGGGAACTCCACACGTTACCTTAACATAGTCCGAGGTCACATTGTTATGGGAGACGCACTGCATCCTGTCAGTAAGATAAGAGTTAAACCAAGACAAGGCTAAGTCTGACATACCAATACTTGTTTTGATACGCTCTAATAACATTTTCATG
Source organism: Entelurus aequoreus (assembly GCF_033978785.1). NCBI lineage: Eukaryota > Metazoa > Chordata > Actinopteri > Syngnathiformes > Syngnathidae > Entelurus > Entelurus aequoreus. The sequence goes on along the minus strand of NC_084742.1, from coordinate 32,778,101 downwards.
TACAATTTAATGGATACATCACACGTAAAGGTGGCAAGCAAATATTCAACTGTTTAGTTTTATCTTTATTAGCCTATTTTTGTAATACACAATATAATGTTTGGCATGATTAGATAACGTATAAAAAATGCATTTTTTTCCTGCGAAATCGAAATAATTATTGTAATTTCGTAAAAAAATGAAGTATTTTATTAACACACACTTTTCCCAGGCTTTGGCGGGCCTCATGCAATGATGTGGCGGGCCAGATCTGGCCCCCGGGCTTTGAGTTTGACACGGTGACCTAAAGGTTAGTTGGAAACATCGTCAGCATTGAAGCAAAGGGTAGCATCCTAAAATTGTTGACTTTCAATTTCTACTTCATCCCATTTAGGCAGCATATATTATGCGCTGGTTCAATACACTCATTCCATGAGCTACACAGAAATATCTGCTGATGTGATCTTAGTGTAGATTCTACAGCAGCCCGTTTAGGTAGTAGAGGCGCTAGTTAATATTCTTAGTCCAAGCGTTAGATCAGATCAATCGCACTACTGAAGCACATTTTGCTTAAATTATCCAGCAGCCTGTTCAAGTAGCAAACATTTTGGGCTAAAGGTTAGTTGTAAACACCTGCACTGACTGAAGCAAAAATCCCTGAATGGCATCCTAACATTGTTTACTTTCAACATTTACAACATCCCGTTAGGCAGACGACGTGCTAGCTGAATGTTCTCAATTCAAGTGCCAGGTAAAAACACTCGCTTATGTGACGGGATAAAATGTACTTTAGATTCTCCAGCAGCCCGTTTAGGCAGCAAGCATTTTGGGCTAAAGTGTATTGTGACCCCAAAGATTGGAAACACCTGCATTGACTGAAGTAAACATCACATTATGACATCCTAACATTGTTTAATTACAATTTCCAGAACATCCCGTTTAGGCAGCAAATGTGCTGAGTAAATACACTCAGTCCAAGAGCTACACAAAGCACCTGCTAGTCTGATTTGATTGTAGATTTTACAGCAGCCCGTTCAGGCAGCAAATATGTTTGTCTAAAATTAATTGTTCTAATGTTTTGTTGGAAACACCTGCTTTGACTGATGCAATGAATGTGTTAAGTTCAATTTCTACATCATCCCATTTAGGCAGCAAGTGTGCTAGTTCGATACACTCAGTCCAAGAGCTACACAAAAATATCTGCTGATGTGATTTTATTGTACAAACCCCAAAACCAGTGAAGTTGGCAAGTTGTGTAAATTGTAAATAAAAACGCAATACAATGATTTGCAAATCCTTTTAACCTATATTCGATTGAATAGACTGCAAAGACAAGATACTTAACGTTCAAACTGGAAAACGTTGTTATTTTTTGCAAATATTAGCTCATTTGTAATTTCATGCCTGCAACATGTTTCAAAAAAGCTGGCACAAGTGGCAAAAAAGACTGAGCAAGTTGAGGAATGCTCATCAAACACTTATTTGGAACATACCACAGGTGAACAGACTAATTGGGAACAGGTGGGTGCCATGATTGTGTATAAATACAGCTTCCATGAAATGCTCACTTATTCACAAACAAGGATGGGGCATGAGCAAATTGTCGAACAGTTTAAGAACATTTCTCAACGAGCTATTGCAAATAATTTAGGGATTTCACCATGTAAGGTCTGTAATATCATCAAAAGGTTCAGAGAATCTGGAGAAATCACTGCTCGTAAGCGATAATATTACGAACCTTCGATCCCTCAGGCGGTACTGCATCAAAAAGCGACATCGATGTGTAAAGGATATCACCACATGGTCTCAGGAACACTTCAGAAAACCACTTGTCATGTACATAGTGTCATGTACATTTTATTATTGAATGTATCAAATGTGATGAATATTTAATGAACCACAATGGAAACAAGCCTTTTGGCTTTACGTGCCATCCATTTGCCTTTTTAAAGCATAACATGAAATCAATTCTTTAAGATGTCAAACTTATCAATCAATCAAAAAGTGACTACAGTTGGTCGCTACATCTGTAAGTGCAAGTTAAAACTTTACTATGCAAAGCCAAAGCCATATATCATCTAAGATGGACTGATGCAAAGTCGAAAAGGGTTCTGTGGTCTGACGAGTCTACATTTCAAATTGTTTTTGGAAACTGGACGTCGTGTCCTCTGGACCAACGAGGAAAAGAACCATTCGGATTGTTATAGGCGCAAAGTTGAAAAGCCAGCATCTGTGATGGTATGGGGGTGTATTAGTACCCAAGACATGGGTAACTTACACATCTGTGAAGGCGCCATTAATGCTGAAAGGTACATACAGGTTTTGGAGCAACATATGTTGCCATCCAAGCAATGTTATCATGGACGCCCCTGCTTATTTCAGCAAGACAATGCCAAGCCACGTGTTACAACAGCATGGCGTGATAGTAAAAGAGTGGACGGCCTGCCTGTAGTCCAGACCTGTCTCCCATTGAAAATGTGTGGCGCGATATAAAGCCTAACCCGGACTGTTGAACAACTTAAGCTGTACATCAAGCAAGAATGGGTAATAATTCCACCTGAAAAACTTCAAAGATTGGTCTCCTCAATTCCCAAACGTTAACTGAGTGTTGTTAAAAGGAAAGGCCATGTAACACAGTGGTAAAAATGCCCCTGTGCCAACTTTTTTGCAATGTGTTGCTGCCATTAAATTCAAAGTTAATCATTTGCAAAAAAAAAAATAGTTTCTCAGTTTGAACATTAAATATATTGTTTTTGCAGTTTATTCAATTGAATATAAGTTGAAAAGTATTTGCAAATCATAGTATTCTGTTTTTTATTTACGAATTACACAACGTGCCAACTTCACTGGTTTTGGGTTTTGTAAATTCTGCAGCCGCCCATTTAGGCAGAAAATGTGCAATGTGAACATTCTTAGTGCTGGATGAAAACAATCGCTCATGTGAAGGGGAACACGTTATATTTTGATTCTCCAGCAGCCCGTTTAAACAGAAGGCAAATGTAGACTGAAATTAATCGTGCCCTAAAGGTTAGTTGGAAACACTTGCAATGGCTGGCATTCTAACATTGTTCATTTCAATTTCTACATCATCCCGTTTAGGCAGCAACTGTGCTGGTTCAATACACTCAGTTCAGTTCAGTTCAGTTTCAGTTTATTTCGAACATGCATACTCAGTCTAAGAGCTACACAAAAACATCTGCTGAAGTCATTTTAATGTAAATTCCACAGCAGCCCATTTAGGCATCAAACATGTTGATTGCTATGTATTGCAATCGATTGAACTTCTTCGAACAACATGCACTTTAATCCTGCTGACACACACCAATCATTTATTCCACATGACTAACCAACCTGTTGAGGATCTATTTATCAACCCCGCCTGTGCCAACACTGGTTTTAATCCAGCTAACTATTTTCAAAACCATTTAGGGCAGCGTCCTTGTTCACTGGGTGTAGGTTTGCAAGGTTAAAAAGCCTATAAACTGTACAAAATCCAGATCAATTTAGGGAACATAGGTCAGCAACCTCAATTGCCTGCAAGCAGTTATCCAAGAGCCTCTGCAGTTAGCCACAATCGATGGCATCGCTTGCTACAGCATTATCAGCCACAAACAGCACCGCTTTATCCATCGTTATCTTTGTCGGGGCTGGAAAAGCGTTGGCCAAAATCTGCAATTACTGTACTAAAACTGTTCTACTATCATGGACTCATTTGCATGTGCTACGGAAATAGAAATGGAATGTCCTGAGAAAAATAGAAGATAAAATAAAACAAAAAAGGAAGAGTGTAATTTTTAGAGAATGATGTATTCAGGAGGAAAAAAAAGTTGTAGTATTACAAGAATAAGATTGTTTACTCCATATGTATTATTTACAGGTATAATTTAGGCTACATGGTATTTTATACTTGTATTACTAGTTGTAGGGTTTATATTCTTATACTTCAATAGATGGTGTATTACCTGTAATTTATCAACATCCAGGCAGGGGTTGTCTGTATCATAGGTGTGACATGCATTCAGGGAGCTCATGCATTGTCTGATCAGATCCCCCCTTGGATCCTGACTCCTAGTGGGAAGTAGCTGGAGTCCCTGAAAGCAGATGTCAGCAAAAACGTCACACTTTTATTGATATGACACATCGGCATCTGGCTTCTTTTGCTGTTACTGATGTCATTAATTTGCATGTTGGGGGCTACAGTAGTTCAGTTCAGTTTATTTCGAACATGCATACGATACAATGTAATGCATCACATATTTCCAGTTGTTTCATTACAGCACGTCCGAAAAGGAGTAGGAGGAAGCAGAGCTTATTTAATCCTATCCCTTCTCATACATAGCAATGTTATCCCATTTTCTTGTTCTCTGTTTGTAACAGAACAGTATATAAATAAATAATGAAGAAATAATGTACCATAAGTAAGTAAACAAATTATAAATCATTATCTGAAAAAAATGGTAATTGGGTTATACTTGTATGGGGCTTTTCTACCTTCAAGGTACTCAAAGCACTATTTTCACATTTATCCATTCGCACATACATTCACACATTGATGGTGGGAGCTGCCATGCAAGGCCCTAACCACAACCCATCAGGAGCAAGAGTAAAGTGTCTTTCCCAGGGACACCACAGACGTGACTAGGATGGCAGAAGCCGGGGATTGAACCAGAAACCCTCAAGTTGCTGGCATGGCCGCTCTACCAACAGTACACTTGTAGTTTGAACAGTCTCTTAAACCTAATCATACTAGTGCTTTGTTTGATTTCTGTGCTAAATCCATTCCATAATTTAATCCCAAATAATGGTATGCTTAAGGTCTTAAGTGTTGTACGAGCACACAAATGTTTTCAATTAGATTTTCCTCCAAGGTTATATTTCTCCTCTTTTGTTGAGAAGAATTGTTGTACATTCTTGGGTAGCAGGTTATAGTTTGCTTTGTACATAATTTTAGCTGTTTGCAAATGCACCAAATCGTTGAATTTCAATATTTGTGATTCAATAAATAAAGGGTTGTATGTTCTCTATATCTAACATTATGTATTATTCTAATTGATCTTTTTATGTAACACTGTTAGTTAATGAAGCACACATTTATAGTTGTTTCCCCATATTTATGTACAATAACTCAGATATGGTAACATTAGTGAGTAGTAGAGAATATGAAGTGATTTTTGGTCCAGAGCATTTTTTGCTTTATTCATTTTTGACATGTTTCTTGCTGCTTTATGTTGAATATTTTTTACATGAGGTTTCCATTTTATTTTATCATCTATTATTGCACCCAAAAATGTGTTTTCTTTTACCCTTTCAATGTCTACTCAGTCTATTTGTATTTGTGTTTGACTTTACCTTCTACTGTTACCAAATATCATTATTTTGTCAGAGTTTGTAGGTGACAAACCCCAAGATGCAGAAACGGCAGGCATTGAACAGGAAAATTAATTGTGTTTAATTAAACACTATAGCAAAAAACAAACAAAAGGGTACAAACAAAAGGCGCGCACAAGGCGGAGAACAAACTAGGCTATGAACTAAAATAGCACAAAGGCTAACTGTGGACAAGAAACAAAAACACTTACTGTGACACGAAGGAACTATGACTAGAGCGGAGTGAACAAAAGTAGACAGAGCTACAACGAAGTATAGTGACAGTTAGTAGTGACATTGACAGGTAGACACTACAATAATCCAGCCGTGACTGGAGGGCAGGACAGGTTTAAATAGCAGCTGGCTGATTGGCACCAGGTGTGGCCACGTGCCAATCAGCCACAGCTGAGGGGACAAAGCACTCAGGGAGATAATCAGGAAATGAAAACAAAATAAAACCACTGACAGGAAACTAAGACAAACGCAACCAAACTGTTAGGGGAAACCCTGACAATTTTAGTCTTACTGAGATTCAAAGATAGTCTGTTTTTGTCAAACCACCTTTTTAATTAGTTAATTTCTTCTGTTATTATTTGTATTATCTCCTGTGTGTTTTCTCCTGAACAGAACACAGTTGTATCATCTGCAAATAATACTAACTTTAAGTCCTTTTGTAACTTTACGAATGTCGTTTATATAAAGATTGAACAATTTTGGTCCCAGTGGTGATCCTTGAGGTACAGCACAAGAAATGTTCAGCTCTGTAGACGTGTGTTCTATCTTCACGTATTGCTTCCTGTTGGTTAAGTAACTTCTTACCCAGTTCAAGACCAGCCCTCTGATGCCATAACGTTCAAATTTGTTTAAGATATTGTGATTGATTGTGTCAAATGCTTTTGTTGAATCCATAAACACTGCAGCAACACATTTTTTTCAATCAACCTTTATTTATAAAGCAATTTTCATACATAAAATAAATGCAATGCAAAGTGCTTTACAGAGTTAAAACAATACCCCGGTGATCCATATCCCCCATTATCACATGCTTACTAATAATGTTCTGTCTGACAGATAGGAAGTGAACCATTTGTGAACAGTACCAGAGAGGCCACCCAGGTGTTTCAGTCTATTTAAAAGAATGAAGTGATCTACAGTATCAAAGGCAGCCCTAAGATCTAGTAGATCCAAGACTGACAGTTTTTGAGAGTCAGCACTCACCATCTTTAAGAGGGCCATCTCTGTACTGTGGACTGAAACATCTCTAAAATATTGCGATTATTTAAAAAAATCATATGATTGTTTGAAAACAAGTTTTTCTAAAATGTTACTTAAAAATGGTAAGTTTGATACTGGTCTGTAATTATTAAACTTGTCAGCATCTAAAATTGCTTTTCTTTAGCAGGGGCCTCACCACCGCTTTTTTAAAAGCAGCAGAAAAGACCCCCATTTGAAGTGAGCAATTTAAGATGTTTAAAATCTCCTCTTTCAAACAACCATAAAATATTCTAAAAGATTTGGTTGGAATTGAATCTAAAAGAAATGTGGTGGGTTTTATTGTAGAAAAACCCCTGTCAAGTATCTCAGCATTAACCAGGACAAAACGGTCCAACGTTTCCTCAGGTAAATACAGACACTCAGATGGATTAAAAGCAGTGTGAGAAGATAAAATGTCACATCTGATGGTGTTTATTTTATCTCTGAAGTGGTCTGCAAACTGCTCGCAAAAGGAGTTTGTTGGGGTGTGAGGTATATTATTACAATCAGGGTTAAACAAATGGTTAATTGTTGCAAAAAGGACTCTGGGGTTATTCTTAATGTTTGCAATTACTGTGGAAAAAAAAGTGTTTATTGCGTTCTTAACCGCCGTGTTGTATATGTTTTGCTGTTCACGTAATATTTGATGGTTAATCATTAGTTAATTTTTCCTCCATTTCCATTCTGCTATCCTGCCATCTCTTTTTAGTTTATTTAAATTTCCTCATCATTTCTACATGAAGGTACTGATTTTAAAATTACCTTTCTTGATTTTAGAGGAGCAACAGCGTCAAGGCTGGATTTGAGGTTTTGATTAAAATTGGCAATAATAAAATCACAGAGTGCAGGTAAAACTATTGGAGGACAACTATTAAAAACTTTAATAAAATATGCAGCCACTTCAGAAGTTAGATAGTACGGAGCCCCTAAAAGGACATGGAGGGAAAAAAATGTTTTACGAGATGTCGTAATACTTTTTGCCAGATGTCGCAATGTCAGTATCAATGTCAGTATCAATGTCTGTATGTCAGTGAACCGGAAGTAAAACAGACACAGCGATGGTGAACCGGAAGAGAAACAGACAACATCCGTGGGAGAAGTTTATTGATTTCTATTTTAGTATTGGACTAACATATAAAGACATCAAATCCGTTCTTGCACAAAGACATGGCTTTGACATAAGTGAGAGACATCTGAAAAGAATACTCAGGGCGAGGGGGCTTTCTCGTCGTAATGGATACTGTGATCTTGCGGTCCTGGTTGAATTCATCAGCAACAAACTACAGTACTCTGGCCAGCTTCATGTACGCTACATGCAGAGAACATGGACTACGAATAAAGAAGGAGGATGTGCGGTTGGTGTTGAATGAGCTGGATCCGAGAGGAGTGTCACAAAGGCAACAAGACGCCTGAGACGACAGAGCTACTTTTCGAGAAGTCCTAACTTCATTTGGCACATGGACAGCTATGACAAACTGAAGCCATATGGCTTTTGTATCAACGGAAGCATCGATGGTTTTGCGCTCCTCCAATGCTGTGTCTGTTTCACTTCCGGTTCACCATCGCTGTGTCTGATTTACTTCCGATTCACTGACGTATGAAGAAAACCTTTTGCGAGACCTCGCAAAAAGTATTGCGAGATCTTGCAAAACATTTTTTTCTCTCCATGTCCCTTTAGCTGTGATATTAAAAAACACAAAGTATTGGTCAGACACAGTCAAGTCGACAACAGAGGACACAATGGTGGACAGACAATAAGTAACGACCAAATCCAGAGTGTGTCCTCTGTTATGAGTTGGTTGTGTGACATGTTGTGTAAAATCCATAAAATCTAACATATCTAAAAAATCCCTTGAAACCGGGTCTAAAACAGTGGTTCTTAACCTGGGTTCGATCGAACCATAGGGGTTCGGTGAGTCGGCCTCAGGGGTTCGGCGGAGCCTCCGCCGCGAAGATCAAGACACACCCAACTCATCGTGTAAATACAAATTTCTCCCTATCGGCACATTATGGATACGGCAACAGCAGAAGTCACACTGATTTTTCGTTGTGAGTTCATGCACTGTGTTGGTTTTGTTCTATGAACAAGGTGATGTTCATGCACGGTTCGTTTTGTGCAACAGTAAAAAAAACATAACTTTGTCTTGAATTTGAAAAAAAAAAGGTTTTTATTTTTCACTAAATAAGGGTTCGGTGAATGCCCATAAGAAACTGGTGGGGTTCGGTACCTCCAACAAGGTTCAGAACCACTGGTCTAAAACATTATCATTGTGTAGATTAAAATCAAATGCTAAAATAATCATATTATATGTTGAATGACTGATTAAAAAAAACAATTGCATGATATTCACAAGTGCTATAGTGATCAAATAAAATATGTTTTGATATTAGGGTATGCAGTGCCACCTCCCTTCCTACCACTTCTGACTGAAAAAGCAAAGTTCAAATTGGACGGAGAGGCCTCAGTGAGAACAACTGCTGCATCTGTACCCAGCCATAACTCAGTTAAAAGGAAGCAGTCTAGTTTGTGGTCTAAAATGAAATCATTTATAATAAAATACTTATTGACCAGAGTACGAATATTTAAAAGTGCCATGTTAATAGTCATCAGTGTATTTGTGACTGTAACAAAAGGGGAGTGATGTTTTAAAAGTTGTTTAAGGTTATTGATATTCACAGTGTTGTGTGAATGTGATCTGTATCGTTCTCTGTTAGTGATGATGGTGGGAATTAATGAATTATTTGGGGAAAAAAGAGGTCCAAGTCCAGTATTGCGTACGTATATTGCTGTTAAAAATAAATCCACAGGGGCTAGGACCAGGGGGACATCAGAATATAGGGGCATGCTGCACGCCATACGCCAGGTGGCTTCCCTGTGTGTTCAGGTGAAGCCCATCATTGCCAAAAAGATGTGTCCTCTCCCAAAAAGCATCACAGTTGTCAATAAAAAACATGTGGGAGGCACAGGTGGATGCGAGCCAAGTATTCAAGCTAAGCAGTCTGGTGAAGCGACCTATTCCTTTGCCGCAAGTAGGTGTGGGGCCAGAGATCAGGGGCAGCTCCGACTGTTGTTTGCGAGTGTCATTGGTACCTGCGTGGATGATTATCTTGCTGACCTGCAGGTGTGAGTTGAGGATGTCAGGGATTTGTCCTGTTATGTCAGCGACAGTGGCACCTGTTGCTTTCTACTGCATTGGTGATCTTTTCCGGTATTTCGATTAATGCCATTGATGTTGAAATGTTGGCTCTGTATCCATCCATATTGGTTGCCTGTGAGTGTTTCATTGTTATTTATGAATTTGTCCAATCTGTTGTTAAATAGTTTTTCAATAATTTTAGAACATTTCGGAAGTAAACAAACAGGTGCTCTAAGTTCCCTGAATTTTCTCCTATTTCCTCAAGTCGTGTGCTTTCTTGGCGATTCCAGCTTTGCATTTAGTGAGGTGCTCGTTTATGTGCACATTTGTGCCCTTCAGCCTTTTTCCCTGTGTCAGCAATGCCATTTTAGATTTCCTGTTGGCGAGCTTCACAAGGTGTTGCCTCTTCTATTCAGTGAAACGCACGCATCAATGGTGTTAATATCGACATCAATTCCCTTTGATTGCAGAAAGTTGACCACTTGTTGCTCTGTTGAAGCAGCGTCCATGTCATCTGGTTCTCCTCTGTTGTCAACTGCTCTTGTGTTGGATCGAGTATTGATGCGTAGCCCTGCAATGACGATGTCATTCTGACGTGTAAACTGATCCACTTCCTCTTTGGCGTTTTTCAAAACACCGATATTCCCCAGATTGGTGACATGTTGTTGTTGTCTGGCATAGAGCTGTTGTCTCAAGGCAGCCATCTCCTCCCTGAAGTTCTTCAAATCAGTGGTATTTAGTTGCAACGGTTTCTGCAATGTTTCTATCTCCATTTTAATGTTCTCCACAACAGTGCTGTTGTCCCAATGGCTGTTGCTGTTTGTCCTTTGACTGTTGGCGCAATGTTGCATTCTCCTCTTTCAGCTTCTCTACCTCCCATTTTAATGCTTTGGTGTTTTCACAGATGATCTTCATTTCTTCTCTGAACTTTCTAAATTCCATCATTTCATTACGATATTTTTTTTTTGTCTTTTATAATCTGTTCTTTTTGTACAACGTTGATCATCTGTTCCTGGAGAGTGTCAACATTGCTTTGTGTCTTGTTCATATTGTTTTGTAAAATTCCTACTAATTCTTTTAAGTCCGGTTCCACCTCTGGTAACGGTGTATTGCCCTGTTGATGGTTTCGTGTCGTGCTCATGGATGCTCGGCAGCTAAGTGAAGCCGTTGGTGTTGTTAGGTTGAAGGTTCAAGGTGCTGTTTATTGTCCATTCTTTAACATGTACAAGACATAAGAACTGAAATTACATTTTCAGCACAGTCCCACTAAGACCAGACATACATTACAGGGAGACAAGAACAGGACCGCCAACGGATCAGCCACTTTTGGCGCTCCTTAAAAAAAGGTGGGAAATAGGTGATATTGGTGAAGGGGGGAAGAGTAAAAAAAATATCAGTCAAAGGCTGGACACCCGGGAGTGGGTCCAGACTGAGGCCAAGGGAAAAAACCTCATTTGCCAAAGCACACATAAACATGTTATATATAATCACAAATACTCGCACAGAGGGGGGAGTTGGAGCCATGGTGGCCGGCTGCCGCTAAAAAGCGCTACTCAGCCGTCCATCACCCCGAAGGGGAATCAAGCTGGTGTTGATAGCTTCTGTCGCAAGCGGCGACTCGATGGTGTATTTTTTTTTTCTTTCACGTATTTTGCACCGACCAGAGCTGTGTCAGCCTTGTGATCTACAAGAGTTTCACACTTGGAATGATACTCCTGGCCAGACACCGCCACGCATTCTGTGTCTTGTCTCACCACTGCTCAATTTCTACGTTTTAATTTCAGACATTCTCTTTCTTAGCTAGGATATTTTTTTTTCCACAACAACTGCCCCATTAAGGTCAATTCACTTTTAATATGTTTTATATATAGCACCAGATCACAGCAGTAGTAATATAAGGACATTGTCATAATCCGTTGCCCGAATCATGTTTTGTTTAGTTTTTGACTCACTCAGTTCCCGTTTTGAGCACCCCTGGGTTTGTGTTTTGGTTGCCATGGGTACAGACTGGTTTCACCTGCCTCTGATTAGTGTTTGACACGCTCACCTGCTGCCGGGCACTAATCGGAGAGCTACTTATTCATGTTGTGCGCCACACTCAGTCTGGTTTCCTTGTTTGCTTTTTGCAACCGTTATGTTGGATGATTTCTTGCTTCCTGTTTACATGCTAACCTTTCGCGCTAGCTAGTTCCTTTGCTCCCTGTGCGATCAGCACGTGTCTGCCATTAAATTCTAAGTTAATGATTATTTGCAAAACAAAATTAAGTTTCTCAGTTCGAACATTAAATATATTGTCTTTGCAGTCTATTCAATTGAATATAGGTTGAAAAGGATTTGCAAATATTTGTATTCTGTTTTTATTTACCATTTACACAATGTGCCAACTTTACTGTTTTTTGGTTTTGTAATATATAGTCTATGTAAAAAAACGGACGCCAATAAAAAACACAAAAACGCATCAACTGAATGTGTTTTAATCAGTCGCTTAAGTCACCCAGGATGCAGCTATAAAATTATAAAATGATGTTGCTGAATATACATTGTGTCTGAGATTTTTTATTACTGACATTTCTAATATGTAGGACAGAGGATGCCGTGTGCATAGCTGTCAGTTTGCATGTACTTTTCAGACGTGCCAAATGAAGACGCTAATTTAGGGGGCGCAATCACCTTCGAGGTTATTAATTTAGGCTGCAGGTGCCAAATAACTATATTTTCATTTATTCCTCCCAGTATTGTTGGTGTTTTGATGATCAGCATATATTTTGCATACCAATGAAGACAGAGACGTAAAATGGATTATTCTGCTCACTTAACAGACACAATCCACTTTGCACACATTCAGTGAATCAGCTTTGCGTGTGCTATCACGTTTGCACATGTTTTAGTACACACAAACCTTTATTAAATCAGGCCCTATATATTTTAACAACACAACAAAAAAAATGATATTTGTAAAAATAACAAAAAATATATCTATCTCATTACGCTATTATCAATCTTACACTGATGCTACCAATCAATCAACCCTGGCATCAATGATCTCCATATTTGGGTTGATCTGCCCACCTTTACTGTAAATCCTTCATGTAGAACTAGCGTGATGCAAGAATTGGTAATTCAGGTCGACCTGCAGGATATGAATGCATAAATATTACGTCTGTCTGTGTTTTATTCAAGTGCAACTGACAAAAGTGGATGTGGGGAATATCTCCTGCTGCTGAGGAGTGTAGTGAATGTGCGCTGAACTATTCTTTATTGAATAATGCAGCAGACGCTTTAGCTCAACAGTCCTCACTAATGTACCTCACACTAATTCTCCAGGAGCATCGCAAGTTGAGTGCACAGCTTGGATGTCTGCTTGTCTCCGCCTGATATAAAGACCTACAAAAATCATTCATGTTCACTCAGCCGTTGAATTGACTTTTTTTCTTCTTCTTTTTAGCAGGGATTTATCAACACAAATTGAAAGACAAGGTTGCTTTAGGCTTGGAGAACTGAGCCAAATTCACACATTTTGTTCTTACTGAAGCATGGACGCCTCAATCTTTGATTTTTGCACAATTTGTTGTACTTGAATTGTTTTTCCTGGTGTAAATAACATGTTGCAACATTAAACTGTGGTCAGAACCTACCCAAAGGTAACAAACAGTCAAGTATCCACTTCAGAATCACATTTTAATCTATGGTGGCTCATATTCTGATTATATTATTTTCTACATGTAAAACACTTGCTTGTGGTCTATATAATATGTAATGGTGGATTATTAAATCAAAAAGTTGCATAGATTATGTTTTACAGACCATCCTCATGCCACTTTCTGACCGACTCTTCAGGATTATATACGTGCCTCCACTTCAACAGCGTATTCTCCCTGCCATCTTTGTTGTAGTTTTAAGCACCTCCCTAGCAAGTCAACAGACAGATATAAATTAGAATTATACGATACTTTGAATTAGAAATGACAACGGCGGAGGATGCATGTGCATGTACGAGCCAGTCCGACCCACAACAAGAGGATAGAGAAAAAGAAGCAACTCATTGACTACAATGTCAATGAGTTGACGTTGTAGTCAACTCATTGACTACAACATTGGTGTGAAATATGTCACAAATTGTGCAAATTCCAAATGGCTCGTTTGGTGGAAGCATTGGCGTTGTTAGGCCTATTTTAGGGGGGCTTGATGTTCTTAAGCCCCCCTAAATAATTTGGTGTTAAAAATAAAAAATAAAAAAATAAAAACAACTTTTTTTTTTCTTTTTTTTTTTTACAAATACATGCCGACATATTCATTATAAAGTGGCCCGAATATAAAATAAATATGTTTTTAAATAAATAATCATACAACCTGTCATTATTCACTCAGTTTCCCCTCACTGTAAGGTAGAGAGCCCCTTTAGTGCGTCGGTATCCAATCCATTCCACTTGTTCATATAGAAAATGCCCACATCACTCAAAATTCAGTCCGCATTTTCTCTGCGACCTTGCTTGCGGTCCTGCAGGTGTACGAAGCACATTAGCACACAGCACTGCAGAACAAGAACCTTGTGTCTGCAATTGTAAATAATTTAGTTTTTAAGTTTTGTGTTTCTTGTAGAATCTATATAAAGTAATATACATTAGCCTATTGTTAAAATAATGAAAACAACATCATTAAATATATTTGTTTTATTGTATTGTTACATTAATAGCTGTTGTATTATTATAGGATGGCTTGTTAAACATTTCATAGGATTTTCAGAGGGTGGAAAAACCAAGACATTTAATATAAAATGTAAAATGAATAAATACATAAAAAGAAAAAGAAAAAAAATGGTTAAAAGCCATCGTCCCGGGGACCATTTAATTTCGTCCCGTGCATTTTTTTTACCGTCCCCGGGACGACGGGACTACATTAATCTCAAGCCCTGGAAGTTACATTTTATTGTTTGCATTATTTGTTTCAGCATTGCCCTTTGAAGATGGTCCCTCAGCTCTTTGACAGCTTTGGCTCTTTTTCAGATCAGCAGACGGACCCTAAGTCTTTCTTATTTACAGTATATATAAATGTTTCTCATTTCTATTCAGACTTCCATATATATTTAATTTCCTTAACGGCTTGCCATAATATATATATAAATATATTATATACAAGCCAAATTATCCCGATCCAGATATTACCTTAATTCAAGTAATCAAGTAATATTTCCAGGGCTTGAATTTACAACCATTTTCGTCACATATGTGCCCAAAATGTAATCTGTGCAACTTCAAAATATTTGGGAACAAACAATTATTGTATTGTGAGCTAAAGTGGTGGCATTAGCCTCTATGTTGTGAATGAATAACATAGAGGCTAATGCCATGACTTTCATTGTGTTTCCGTGTATCTTCAAGGATCATGCAAGTAATTGTTTCTTGTTGATGCTGTAAACAAAATGTCACTGTGCAAACCCATGTTTGTTGTTGTACTGAACACAGATTGAAACTAAACCGACTGAAATAATAATAATAACAATGAATAATTTCTAAGTCTTTGTTAGCCGTTTGTGAAGTTTTGTGCTCGTGCGCTACGTTCGCTCGCATCCTGCATCTCCTGGGGGCTAAGCCCCCCCTGTCCTTAAAAGCTAGTGGAAGTATGAATATTGTTTTATAAACATCTTCAACATGCCTCCATGGTTTGGATTTCACATTTTTGGGACTTATGCAGATCCCAAATGCACAACAGCAGGTACCAATAGGTAAGAAAAGTTGGTGTTGCATAACAAGGCCCCTTTAAATCATTATAAATATAACATTGAATGGAACAATTTTGACATAGCAGCCAACAGGGAACTCATTTTTAGCTTTACAGATACTGTAGGAAATAGCACAGATAGGAAATAGCAGGCTACCATGACTCAATATGACACCCTGACTAAAAGAAATCATCATCACACTTAGGGATGGGTTGGTGCCTTTCACATTTGAACCGGTATTATACCAATTTCCTGTTCTTGGGAATCGTTATCAGTACTCATTGGTACCAATTTTTGGTATATTGTGTGTTTATGTGCGTGACGGGGATGGAGTCACCATCAGGCAGAGTCGGGTTGGAGTACTCAAGCAGGTGGTATTTGTTGTGCCAAGACCAGACTGCACCAACAACACCACCACAGTGCATAAACATGAAAAATATGAAAAACAGATGTATAATAAACAATCGAAAAGAGTCAGCATCTGAGTTGTATGTTAACGCGCTAGTCCGTCAAAGTGTAATAAATAATGATTTTAAAAAATGAAAGGAACTAATCCCATTGTTACCTGCTACCATTCAAAGGTCAAAACAGCCACAGCTAATGTTACCTTCTTGTAACCTGTGGAGCCATTTAAACCCCATGACCCTCTACCCTGGAGATCAATACTCAATTAGTATTTAAAAAAAAAACATATTTGTTTTTCATGCAACCAGGCATGTTAGCCTAACAGTATAGAACACATGAATAAATAGTCAAAACAAACAACGCACACACTTGGCAACATGTTCAAAACACCCTGATCAAATTACACGTTTGACACATTGGCTGGTGGGAAAAAAACATAGCACGGCAGGAAAGATGAGTGCACATTTAAGTTGTATTTAAACAAGGGAAACGAGAGGTGTGTTCCTAATGCAATGGCCTGGACGACAGGAAAGACGAGCTAGGGCAGTGGTCCCTAAACTTTTTTTTGCAGCGCCCCCTCTTTGGCACATCAAATAAATATACATAATATATACAATAAAAATATAAATATACATATAGATATATAATGTGCGTTTTTAGAATATCCAGGGAACCACTGAGCTGCCACACTTCAGTAAATACATACAATGAAATACATTTGCAAATATAAATTTGCTAATATTTCTAAAAAAAATCATAAAAAAGTATTTCACGGTGCATTCATATTGTGTGTAGAATGAATGAATGAATGCCAAAAATTCCATTCGGGAATACGCTGTAACATAACACAATGTGGAAAAAGTGAAGCATTGTGAATACTTTCTGGATGCACTTTACATAAAAAAAATAAATGAATGAAGAAGAACAGAAGAACTACAAAGAAATATAATACATTTTTACAGGGTCAGTTTACAACTTGCTAACAGTTACAATTTTAAAACTAAAAATATTGCAAGAACACAGCTTGCAGTATGTTACTATAAGCTGAACCTATATATTTTAATGGGTCGATATTTTTCACATTCACTAATTATATCCAATAAAAATGATTCAACGGTCCAAGGAATTAGTTTAGCGTTCATCATTGTCACTCACCACTCTTTCGAACACACTGCCTGTTTCAAATGTGTTTGTTTCAACAACTGTTTAAACTCAAGAAGAGTTAACTATGTTAAGTTGTTTATGAGTGAGTGCGCTTACTACATTATCAATTAGTAATTGTACCTTGTCTGCAAGACTACTGCAAACTGCAAAGATTTTGAAAATGTGCACTTAATTTATACTAAACTTATTTTCACCAAGTTTTGAACAAATCAATGACTTGCAGTTCAGTAAAACATTTGAGAAAAACGTTTCTGTATGACATTCTGAGCACCAAATTGCATTTATACCGAAATATTGGGATATTTTCTCTAGCAAATTTTACTTAGGCAAGCAAATAATAACCCGTAAGTAATCATGATTAATCACATGTTAAGAGTGTGATTAATCATATTTAAAAGTAATTACTTCTTAGCCATAATTTACATGCAAAATGAATTGATTTGTAGTCACGCGACGATACCTCAAGGTAGGACAAATGTCACTTTGTTTTACTCTTTTTGCCCATGAATGTGTCTGGCAAGCGTACGACAACATTTTCTGAAGGAAGTGCATCAAAGAACAGGAAAGCCATCACCAATAAAAGAAAAATTTGAACTTGTAAAATGTAAATCATAAAACATTTAGTCAAGTTACGACTTACACTAATGATCTGTTTACACTGCACACCAAATCTGATTTTGTTGCTGTCAAGTGACAGAGATGGGATTTGACGCTGTGGTGTATTTGCTTACATTTGAGTGAAATATATACCGTATTTTTCAGACTATAAGTTGCAGTTTTTTTCATAGTTTGGCTGGGAGTGCGACTTTTACTAAGGAGCGACTTATGTGTGAAATTTTTAACACATTACCGTAAAATATAAAATAATATTATTTAGCTCATTCACGTAAGAGACTAGACGTATAAGATTTTATCGGATTTAGCGATTAGGAGTGACAGATTGTTTGGTAAACGTATAGCATGTTCTATATGTTATAGTTATTTGAATGACTCTTACCATAATATGTTACGTTAACATACCAGGCACGTTCTCAGTTGGTTATTTATGCGTCATATAACGTACACTTATTCAGCCTGTTGTTCACTATTCTTTATTTATTTTAAATTGCCTTTCAAATGTCTATTCTTGGTGTTGGGTTTTATCAAATAAATTTCCCCCAAAAATGCGACTTATACTCCAGTGCGACATATATATGTTTTTTTCCTTCTTTATTATGCATTTTCGGCCGGTGCAACTTATACTCCGGTGCGACTTATACTCCGAAAAATACGGTACATGAAATATATTACACTGTACACATCCCTTCATACATTATATTACTTTAATTTATTTTCACGCAAAAAAAGACACATTTTTAAGAAGTGGCGACCATACCTATTGTACCGACTTTATTTTGTAGTCGTAGCGACTTCCTTGTTCATTTACGTAATCCATATTACATAGGGGCCACATAGGGGCCACATAGGGGCCTGTGCGCTAATAGAATGTGTTTTAAAAGAGGGTCTTAATAAAAGAGGTTCTTAAAAAAATAGCTTGACACAAAACTATTAATAGTCCAATCAAATAAATAAAATAAAATACAGTATTTGTGTCTTCCAGTGGCGGGCCATGCGTTTCTCACCTAGACCTTCAGTGATGCCCTACTTAGTCAGACTTCACCTCTCATAATACCGTAACTTATGTCACCACATGGACACGGCTGGAGACACTATACAGAAACACACAAACACGCTGTCTATTGAAACCCCTCAACAGTGAACAAAACGGTCTATTTTTCGGCGCATTTAAAATTCAATAAACCCGCTTCAGCAATTAAAACATATCTTACGTGGTACTGTCAAAATGAAAATAATTGTATAAAACAAAGGAAACATGAAAAAATAAAGAAATAAAATATTTGAAATCACATTTTGTATCACCCATCCGACGCTGTATAAGACAGTGGTACCGTCGTAGTCGGTTGATTCGTGTGAAAGTGGCGCGCAAACCATTTCGGCGCAGGTGTTGTGCCAAAATGTGATTGCCTGCCAAAAATGTATTTCCTTCGCGGGAGCGCGCACCGCTCGCTAAACCTGCATTGCTTGGGTTCGTCTGTCCACAGCGAAATACTAGGTGTAAGACAAACACTTTATCTTTGTGGTTATTGTACCGGTGAGTTTTCTGTGGCTTTCTATGGCTCGTATGGTTTTTGCAACTTGTGATTGGATACTCACTTGGGACTCCCAAGTGAGTATCCAATCACAGCATTGAAAGGAGCATAATATGACATGAAGAGAATATGAAATGTTTTAGATATTTAGGGAAAGTAAATGAAAAAATACTTTTATCTTTAATTATGATCATGATTTCTGGTTATGTTACGCCAGCGGAGAAGGCCTTGCTGGCCCTGACGGCACACCACTGGTGTCTTCTAATACAGTGTTTTTCAACCACTGTATTAGTGTGCTGTGAGATATTCTCTGGTTTGCAATACGAAATGATGCAATTTCACCTAATTGTTCCGAAAAATATTTTTTGTAAAACAATAATTATAATCCGCAAATAATGTGCCGTTGTCGAGTGCCTGTGTTGTTGAGAGATTGGCAGAGTAACCATGAAATACTCCTCCATATCAGTAGGTGGCAGCAGGTAGCTGATTGCTTTGTAGGCCTACTTTTAGACAATAGAATTAGTGATTGTGGGGGGGCGTGGCCTGCGGACCTGCAGCTAAGTGGGGTGTGCCAAGACCGGCTTCGAGATCAGCAACAGGTGCGTAGATGACCCAGCTGGGAGTGTTTGTCTGATCACCTGTCGCTCTGTTAAAGGCAGCAGTCGGGAAGGAGAAGGGAGAGTTGTTGATGGTGGAACACGAGCACGAGCACGAACGAGAGTGAGAGCGAGACCGACAGAACTGGCAAAACCTGATGGCTGAAAAGCACAAGAAGAGACTGTTATTGAAAAATAAATCATTGTTTTTAACCATGAACGAGGCTGTCATGTCCGTCCTTAGTGGTCCAAAGAACCCGGAGAAGCAAGACCTCCACAGTGATGTTTGTGGTTATGGTTTGAATTCGTATCGAACAATTCTTAATTATAAAGAGAACGACTTTACATCGTCAATATAAGCAATTGAGTTGAATTTTTTTTTACATTTTCTACTGGTAGTGAGCATTGAGATTTTGCTCAATGAAAAATGTACCTTGGTTTAAAAAAGGTTAAAAAACACTGTTCTAATGCATAATTTGTATTTTGTTAGACACACTGATTCAACTGAGACTACAAATCACGATAGTTGCATTGAACGAAAGGTCAGCGTGTTTATTTTCAGACAGCCAAAGCTGGACCACAGGTAACAGGCGGTGGTCCAAAAACAGCCATCTGTAAAGCCCTATTGGCTGCGGTTCAAGTGTAAGCAACGCTCGCACTAATGGCAGCCGCTTTATGTCCGCTGGCCTCTTTACAGCCGAGCATCGGCCAATGGCACAGATGCCAACGAACAAGCCTGGCAAGGTTCTCGCTGCTGTGGATTCACCTCCAGAATCCACCCTACATGGTATCCTACTGCTGGAACAGCGCCTTTGATAACTGGAATAAGAAAAGTGAGACGTGGCTGTTTAACACCTCGAAGTAATGATACGCTTGTTAAGTATTTGTTGCATATTTGACCTAACTCAGGCCATGTCCACACAAACACGGAGAGTTTCACAAACACATATTTGGGGTTAAAACGATCTCCATCCACACAAGTGTAGTTTCAAAACTGTCTATGTCCACACCATACTTGCCAACCCTCCCGATTTTCCCGGGAGACTCCCGAATTTCAGTGCCCCTCCTGAAAATCTCCCGGGGCAACCATTCTCCCGAATTTTTCCGATTTCCACCCGGACAACAATATTGGGGGCGTGCCTTAAAGGCACTGCCTTTAGCGTCCTCTCTCACCTGAAAAGGAGACTATTGTACTGTATGTCTCCGTTATCCATAGGTTTATCTATAACCCATAAAGTAGGCAGGCACAAAGCTATTTCTCAGCGTGTGTTTATTCCAGCCAGTGTTGGGTTAGTTACTGAAAACCAGTAACTAGTTACAGTTACTAGTTACTTTATTTCAAAAGTAACTCAGTTACTAACTCAGTTACTTACACCAAAAAGTAATGCGTTACTGTGAAAAGTAACTATTTAGTTACTTCTTCTACTTTCTTTTTTTTAAGCTCCCATTAATGCCCTTTTAGCCTTCATTTCAATACTGTTATTGCACTGGAGAATAATACAATCTGTTGATCAACTTGACATGCATTTGCATCACTGAACTCTGCTAAGCAATGTGGTCTACATACAACGCACAAAGACAAAGATATGTTTCAAAGGGCCAATTTATTTCAGGCCAGAACAAATTGACAAAACTATTTTAAATAGCTGCAACATAACATACATAAGTAACAAACAGCATAATAACACTAACACTAACAACGTTAAACCCAGATTCCGAACTAACAAAGGTCTTAACTCATTCTCTCTTTCTATGCCACATCAATATGGAATGCACTCCCAACAGGTGTAAAAGAAAGGGCATCTCTATCCTCCTTCAAAACCGCACTAAAAGAACACCTCCAGGCAACTACAACCCTAAACTAACACCCTCCCTTCCACATAATACCTCTTCGGATTGTAAATAATCAAATGTAGACACTTTTTCTTATACTTTCTGATCTCTCTCTCTCTGTGTCCACTACTTGCTGTAAATATCCTACCAAGTCAGTCCTACACTGTTCCAATGTCCATTTCTCTGATGATGCAATTGTTGATGCTGATTGTTGATGACTGAAGTGTTGATACCAACCAAACCTAACCCCCCCTCCCCATATCCCACACCCTGGATTGTAAATAATGTAAATAATTCAATGTATATACTGTGATGATTATCTTGTGTGATGACTGTATTATGATGTTAGTATATATTTGATAGTATATATCTGTATCATGAATCAATTTAAGTGGACCCCGACTTAAACAAGTTGAAAAACTTATTGGGGTGTTACCATTTAGTGGTCAATTGTACGGAATATGTACTGTACTGTGCAATCTACTAATAAAAGTTTCAATCAATCAACAATATAGCTGTAAACCCGGCTTCACCTAAGGAAGGCACACGTGACATACATAAAGCCTAACCAGGCAGATTTGAATTGTTGTTTTGGGCAGTAGACGGGATCTTTGATCCAAGACACAACTTACATTTAACTAAAATGTTCTTTTCTTTGTGCTCGACAAAAGAAAAGAAGTGAGGATATCTCATACTTGCCAACCCTCCCGAATTTCAGTGCCTCTCCCCGGGACAACCATTCTCCAGCCGGACTTAAGGCACGCCCCCTCCAGGTCCGTGCGGACCTGAGTGAGGACAGCCTGTCGTCACGTCCGCTTGGCCAACCAAAAAGTAACCACAGAACACTATACCGTATAGTCGTATAGTGTTCTGTGGTTACTTTTTGGTTGGCCAACGGTTTACGTTGTATTGTGCACCCCCCTCCCCCACCCTCCCCTTCCGACACCCAGACACACACAAACTGAGAGCGCAGAGGAAGAATCAGAAGCACGTCACTCCAGCGCTGCAATAAAACACACTCAGAGCCTCTGTTTCTAGCCGATACTACATAAAAAATAACGTAAAATAACGCAGTAACGCATCATGTAGTAACGGTAACTGTGTTAATGAATATAAAAAATAACGCGTTAGATTACTAGTTACCGCCGAAACAAACGGTGTTAGAGTAACGCGTTACTTTGTAACACGTTAGTCCCAACACTGGTTATGACACACAACATCCGGATTCCCATCATGCATTGCTTCAAAACTACGGCAAGTAGTAATGTCCAAAAACATAACAGAGACGAAGCAGAAGAACGAAGAAGAGACATGGCGACGACGAGTAAGAAGAAGAAGTACGCTTCCAAGTTCCAAAATGATTGGAAAAAATAATTTCAGTTCATCCAGGACAGCTCGAAGGGGAAGGGGTATGCTGCCTGCAAATTTTGTAGATCAGACTTCTCCATTGAACACGGTGGCCGAACGGATATACTCATTCATGAACGGATTATTTATATATATAAGAAATACTTGAAAATATATACACAGCCCGCACACCCCCTCCCCCCAATAGCTGACTTGGTGGCATTACACCTCCTATTGTGTTTATTTTGATAAACTTTAGACGTACAATGACACGTACTGTTGTGTATCAGAGAAGGGAAGGAGGCGACAACCAGGGCAGGACTGAGGTTTACAAGGTTTATTTGAAACCTTTGATGAATACGTGGCGTGTGTATGCTACTCAAAGTGAGTGAGTGTTGACTATGTGTAAAATTAATAATGTAAATGTTACCAAGGGTTGTTGTCTGTAAATGTTGGTTGTATCTTTCGTCGTTATCCAAGGGGAAAGGCGAAGAGGCAGTTCGTGGACAGGCAAGTGGTCGTGGGCAAGAGCAGGGCAGCGTGGTCTAGGTCCGAGCAGGGAGGTCGTGGATCGAGGAGGGCAGTTAGAAATCCGGATGGGTGTCGAGTGACAAGGCACGATCACGGAGGTCAGGAGAGTCACTGTGGAAATACAAAAGGGCATGAACCAGGGGGAAAACACGGAGAGAGAGCAAAACAAGGACGAGGAAATCACTGGGAAAGGAATGCCAGACGTGATGCTTACTGGAAGGTTAGCGACGTTCTGGCAAAGGTTCCTTGGGTCCGCTGGTCTTTATGCCGCTCCCCCTCGTCAGGTCCAGGTGCTCTGATGACTGATTGCTTGCAGGCTTGTTGCTGTGTGGGCGTGTTGTGCTCAGCGCGAGCAGAGGTGTGTCTGAGTGTGCTGCCAGCAGAGGGGTTAACAGAAGTGCCTGCAGCTCCAGCTGCAGAGGAAACGTGGGTTCGACTCCGCGTCATGACAGTAACCCCCCCCCCCCCCCCCCCCCTTATGCGAGGCCTCCGACGAGCGCCGGGGAGCATCAGGATTGGCACGGTAGAAATCCTCTAGAAGTGAGGGATCGGCAAGGTAGGAGGCTGGCACCCAAGATCTGTCTTCAGGTCCATATCCCTCCCAGTCAACCAAAGAAACGAGCCTCCTACCTTGTCGACGGACCCTGAGGATCTCCTTAACCGACCAAATCTGATCTCCATTGGGTAAGAACCTAGAGGGTGGGGGGGCAGGGACAGGAGGGGACAGAGCGCTCTCCGCTACCGGTTTAATCTGGGAAACATGGACCACTGGATGCCGCTTGACCGAGGGTGGGAGAGCCAATTTAACTGATACAGGATTTATGATAGACATGATGGAGAACGGACCAACATAACGTGGAGCCAATTTCTTAGAAGGTACCTGGAGGCTGAGGTCCTTAGTGAGAAGCATAACTTGTTGTCCTGGTTTATAGGACGGAGCTGGAATGCGATAACGGTTGGCGTTGCGACACATTTTCTCGGATGCTCTTTCCAAAGCTGCACGAGCGGCTCTCCACACCCTCTGACACCGTCTAATATGAGCTCTAGTAGACGGTACAGCGATCTCCAGTTCTTGTTGGGGAAACAAAGGGGGTTGATAACCTAATGAGCACTCAAATGGAGACATACCGGTAGCGGAGCTCTTCAAGGAGTTATAGGAAAACTCCACCCATGGCAGAAACTTGCTCCAGGATGTGGGTTGACGATTGGCGACACATCGGAGCATGGTCTCCAAGCTTTGATTCGCTCTCTCGGCCTGCCCGTTGCTTTGGGGATGATATCCCGATGGGAGGCTGACCGAGGCCCCGATTCCCTTGCAGAAAGCTCTCCATACTTGCGACGTAAACTGAGGGCCTCAGTCAGAAACGATATCCACCGGAATACCATGCTGCTTGACGACGTGAAGTGTGAGGAGGTCAGAAGTCTCTGAAGCAGTAGGTAACTTGCGCAGCGGAATGAAATGGGCTGCTTTGGAGAAACGATCAACAATTGTAAGGATAGTGGTGTTACCTCTGGAAGCTGGAAATCCCGTGACAAAATCCAGGGCGATGTGCGACCAAGGACGGGCAGGAATGGAGAGAGGGCGAAGAAGACCAGCAGGAGGCATGTGT
Source organism: Entelurus aequoreus (assembly GCF_033978785.1). Lineage (NCBI taxonomy): Eukaryota > Metazoa > Chordata > Actinopteri > Syngnathiformes > Syngnathidae > Entelurus > Entelurus aequoreus. The sequence continues at coordinate 32,753,009 of NC_084742.1, read as the reverse complement.
GACGTCTTACTGCGGGCACAAGTTGAACAAGCAGCGATAAACTCCCGAGTGTCCTTGGCCATGGATGGCCACCAAAAACGTCTTCGCAGCAGTGATAGGGTTCGTTGAAAGCCAGGATGGCATGAGAACAGGCTTGAGTGCCCCCAATCCAGGACCCTGGGTCGTAGCTCCCGATGGACGAACAGTCTGTTGGGAGGTCCACCTCCCGGTCCTGGATTGGAATGCAGTGCAGACTTAACCAGGTCCTCCACTTTCCAAGTTACCATCCCTATGATGCAAGTGGGAGGAAGGATGGGTTCTGCCACTGCCGGACCGGTAGGTTCTTTCAGAAATAGCCGAGACAGTGCGTCAGCCTTAGTGTTCTTGGACCCAGGTCTGAAAGAAAGCACGTAATTGAAGCGAGAGAAAAATTGCTGCCACCTTGCCTGGCGATTGTTGATCCTCTTGGCAGCTCGGATGTGTAGGAGGTTGCTGTGGTCGGTAAGGATCTGAAACTGGTGTCTAGCTCCTTCCAACCAGTGTCTCCATTCCACCAGGGCCTCATGGACCGCCAGTAATTCTCTATTCCCAGCATCATAATTCTGTTCGGCCGTGGTCAGGCGCCTGGAGAAAATAAATGCAATCTTGGCGCCGTCTGAGGAATAACGGGAGGGCTGGTGCCGAAAAATGAGGTCACATTGTACCAAAAACCCTCTACAAAGTTCAAAGTCCCCTTCAAAGGGTTTAGGGCTGGCAATCCTGGGCTCTCGTTCCAGAATGCTGTATTCGGGTCCAGGAACTGGAGAAGCACGTGGAGGTACCACCGGTCCAGAACTGGCCCCGGGGAACATGTTGTCCAGCTTGGAATAAAGTCTGGTAAAAGCTCTCTCAAGATGATCCTCAAGGGCAGTAAACCGAACCTGGTGTTCGCTAACGACAGAGCTAAGGATAGCTAGGTCGGAAGATATGGCTATCTGGGCCTGGGGCTTGCTGCTGTCGCCTGGTTCCGACATGTTGGCCAGAACGTACTGTTGTGTATCAGAGAAGGGAAGGAGGCGACAACCAGCGCAGGACTGAGGTTTACAAGGTTTATTTGAAACCTTTGATGAATACGTGGCGTGTGTATGCTACTCAAAGTGAGTGAGTGTTGCCTATGTGTAAAATTAATAATGTAAATGTTACCAAGGGTTGTTGTCTGTAAATGTTGGTTGTATCTTTCGTCGTTATCCAAGGGGAAAGGCGAAGAGGCAGTTCGTGGACAGGCAAGTGGTCGTGGGCAAGAGCAGGGCAGCGTGGTCTAGGTCCGAGCAGGGAGGTCGTGGATCGAGGAGGGCAGTTAGAAATCCGGATGGGTGTCGAGTGACAAGGCACGATCACGGAGGTCAGGAGAGTCACTGTGGAAATACAAAAGGGCATGAACCAGGGGGAAAACACGGAGAGAGAGCAAAACAAGGACGAGGAAATCACTGGGAAAGGAATGCCAGAAGTGATGCTTACTGGAAGGTTAGCGACGTTCTGGCAAAGGTTCCTTGGGTCCGCTGGTCTTTATGCCGCTCCCCCTCGTCAGGTCCAGGTGCTCTGATGACTGATTGCTTGCAGGCTTGTTGCTGTGTGGGCGTGTTGTGCTCAGCGCGAGCAGAGGTGTGTCTGAGTGTGCTGCCAGCAGAGGGGTTAACAGAAGTGCCTGCAGCTCCAGCTGCAGAGGAAACGTGGGTTCGACTCCGCGTCATGACACGTACATTATCTTTAAAACCTGTCTGCACATACACACAGAGCCCTGGGAACATTATTAAAGAGTGAAAGCACATATGTGCTGCTGAAACCCAACATTCATAGAATTATAACATGTTCAGCAACATAGTGATGTATTACATGTGCAGTGAAGTGTACATTATTTCTAAAATCTGCATGCACTAACGAGCCAAGGAAACCATTTTGCATGTTTGCATTATGGGCTGCTTGCATTGGCAGCAGGCCCATAATAATAATTCACATTGTCATTATGTGGTAATGTCTGTAGAATTTTAAGAACAAAATGAATGTATTCCATTTTGGAATAAGGCTGTAATATAACAAAATATGTAGAAAGTGACAACCCTGATGAATGTGTCACTTTCATTGACACTGTGAGAGTTAGAAAGCAGTAGAAACAAACATGAAAAGCAAAACAAATATGTTATAAAATTACAAACAGTGTTGGGACTAATGCGTTACAAAGTAACGCGTTACTGTAACGCTGTTACTTTCTGCGGTAAATAGTAATCTAACGCGTTATTTTTTATATTCAGTAACTCAGTTACCGTTACTACATGATGCGTTACTGCGTTATTTTACGTCATTTTTTATGTAGTATCGGCTAGAAACTGAGAAGATCTGAGTGTGTTTTATTGGAGAGCTGCAGAAGAGGCGACGTAGATAGGCGACAAGGAAGTGTGTGTGTGTGTATGTGTGTGTGTGGGAGTTGGCGTGTCTGTGTTTACTAACAAGACATGGCGAAGCCCGAAGCCGAGTTTCTTAACATGGAGATATTCTCACTACTTTTCTTTTGTCGACCACAAACAAAAGAACATTTTAGTTAAATGTAAGTTGTGTTTTGGATCAAAGATCCTATCCTAGCAATTCAAATCTGCTGAAACAGCTACAAAAGCAACATGCTTCAACGAAGCTAGTAAAGAGAGACACACTTCACCTCCTAAAACAACAGCGGCTGTATTTTAACGAAGCACTGCTAGCCAGGACAACATTGATAGAGACATTGCAGCACTGAAGGTACGCACACTCTGTCAATTCTCTTATATACTCTTTCATTCTAGACTTCTAGAGTGTTTGATTATCACATCACTCTAAATGTACAGACTATAAAGTTCACAAACAAAGAGGGATGCTAGTGGGCCAGGCCAGTCTTTCCTTATCTCTAAACTAAAACTGGGGAAATGTGTAGTGTGTTCTGGGCTTCAGACATGATTTTATTTCAGAATTCCTTGAGAGAGAAAAAAACGCCTGGTTAAGCTTTGTGTATGTAGTGGGAATACCAAATAAATATATAAATAAATAAATAGTGGGAATCCAAGATGGCTGCGCTTCAGAGCAGCGGCTTCGTGCGAGCGCTCCTGGAAGTGAGGGCAAAAATACCCCTCAATTCAGTCAATTTCATGGCTGGCTCACAGCGTGTTCACTCCGTGATCACTTACGACCGACTTACAATTCTGGATGTGGAGAGATCGGGCCATTTTGGGCTGATAGATGCGTGTACGATGGACCTGCTCGCTAGCTTGGGAATTCTTCGCGAGCTACATCCAGCAGTGGCCTTTGAAGCAGCGGCGTCGACTACCAGCGGAGACGGTCAGCGAAAGAGACGTAAGCGATGCGCTCGGAAGCAGAAGCGGGGGTGTCGGGCGGGGCTAACAACAAAGCTAAATGCTTTGTTGTTAGCGGGGCTAACGAAAAAGCTAAATGCTAATCCACAAAGAAGCGCTAATAAGGAGTCTGTTAAGCTAGAACTAGCCAGCGCCAGGCTGGATAATCCCTGCACACATAGCAATTCTTCTAGAATAATATACAACTCACATAATGTTTTTTCTGCGTCAGAGGTGGACATGCATTTTACTGAGGTGGCAAACAATCTAAAAATTCCTGTCATATCAATTCCTAGATATGGTCGAAATTATTTAAAGTGCACTATGCATAATAAACGTAACATTATTAATATTGCTACTACGGATACTTTCAACAAAAACTCCTCAAAACAGCCCACTACCTATAATATGGGCTTTTTAAACATAAGGTCATTGTCTTCCAAAACGTTATTAGTTAATGAAGTCATCAGAGACAACAATCTTGATGTCGTTGGTTTAGCCGAGACCTGGCTCAAACCAGACGAATTTTTTGCGCTGGGTGAGGCGTCTCCTCCTGGCTATGCGGGAACGCATATTGCCCGCCCCATTAAAAGGGGTGGGGGTGTTGCACTAATATACAACAAAAACTTTAGCCTTACCTCGGACCTAAATAATAAATATAACTCGTTTGAGGTGCTCACTATGAGGTTTGTCACACCGCTGCCTCTCCACCTGGCTGTCATCTACCGCCCCCCTGGGCCCTATTCGGACTTTATCAATGAATTTTCAGAGTTCGTTGCTGATCTAGTGACGCACGCCGACAATATAATCATAATGGGAGACTTTAACATCCATATGAATACCCCATCGGACCCTCCATGCGTGGCGCTCCAGACTATAATTGATAGCTGTGGTCTTACACAAATAATAAATGAACCCACGCATCGCAACGGTAATACGATAGATCTAGTGCTTGTCAGGGGTGTCACCACCTCTAAAGTTACGATACTCCCGTACACTAAAGTAATGTCCGATCATTACCTTATAAAATTCGAAGTTCGGACTCATTGTCAACAAACTAATAATAATAATAATAACTACTATAGCAGCCGCAACATTAATACTGCCACAACGACGACTCTTACTGACCTACTGCCTTCAGTAATGGCACCATTCCCAAATTATGTGGGCTCTATTGATAACCTCACTAACAGCTTTAACGACGCCCTGCGCGACACCATTGATATTGTAGCACCGCTAAAGCTAAAAAGGGCCCCTAAAAGGCGTACCCCATGGTTTACAGAAGAAACTAAAGCCCAGAAATTATCATGTAGAAAGCTGGAACGCAAATGGCGTGCGACTAAACTTGAGGTTTTCCATCAAGCATGGAGTGATAGTTTAATAACTTATAAACGCATGCTTACCTCAGCTAAAGCTAAATATTACTCAAATCTCATCCACCTCAACAAAAATGATCCTAAATTTTTGTTTAGTACAGTAGCATCGCTAACCCAACAAGGGACTCCTCCCAGTAGCTCCACCCACTCAGCAGATGACTTTATGAATTTCTTTAATAAGAAAATTGAAGTCATTAGAAAAGAGATTAAAGACAATGCATCCCAGCCACAACTGGGTTCTATTAACACAAATATGACTGTATATACGACGGACATTGCCCTCCAAAATAGTTTCTCTCTCTTTGATGAAATAACATTGGAGGAATTGTTAAAATGTGTAAATGGGACAAAACAAACAACATGTTTACTTGACCCAATTCCTGGGAAACTTATCAAGGAGCTTTTTGTGTTTTATTAGGTCCATCAGTGTTAAATATTATAAACCTATCACTTTCCTCTGGTACTGTTCCTCTAGCATTCAAAAAAGCGGTTATTCATCCTCTACTCAAAAGACCTAACCTCGATCCTGACCTCATGGTGAACTACCGGCCGGTGTCCCACCTACCGTTTATCTCGAAAATTCTCGAAAAAATTGTCGCACAGCAGCTAAATGAACACTTAGTGACTAACAATCTCTGTGAACCTTTTCAATCCGGTTTCAGGGCAAATCACTCTACGGAGACAGCCCTCGCAAAAATGACTAATGATCTATTGCTGACGATGGATTCTGATGCTTCATCTATGTTGCTGCTTCTTGATCTTAGCGCCGCTTTCGATACTGTTGATCATAATATTTTATTAGAGCGTATCAAAACGCGTATTGGGATGTCAGACTTAGCCTTGTCTTGGTTTAACTCTTATCTTACTGACAGGATGCAGTGTGTCTCCCATAACAATGTGACCTCGGACTATGTTAAGGTAACGTGCGGAGTTCCCCAGGGTTCAGTTCTTGGCCCTGCACTCTTTAGTATTTACATGCTGCCGCTAGGTGACATTATACGCAAATACGGTGTTAGCTTTCACTGTTATGCTGATGACACCCAACTCTACATGCCCCTAAAGCTGACCAACACGCCGGATTGTAGTCAGCTGGAGGCGTGTCTTAATGAAATTAAACAATGGATGTCCGCTAACTTTTTGCAACTCAACGCTAAGAAAACGGAAATGCTGATTATCGGTCCTGCTCAACACCAACATCTATTTAATAATACCACCTTAACATTTGACAACCAAACAATTAAACAAGGCGACTCGGTAAAGAATCTGGGTATTATCTTCGACCCAACTCTCTCGTTTGAGTCACACATTAAGAGTGTTACTAAAACGGCCTTCTTTCATCTCCGTAATATCGCTAAAATTCGTTCCATTTTGTCCACAAGCGATGCTGAGATCATTATCCATGCGTTCGTTACATCTCGTCTCGATTACTGTAACGTATTATTTTCGGGCCTCCCTATGTCTAGCATTAAAAGATTACAGATGGTACAAAATGCGGCTGCTAGACTTTTGACAAAAACAAGAAAGTTTGATCATATTACGCCTATACTGGCTCACTTGCACTGGCTTCCTGTGCACCTAAGATGCGACTTTAAGGTTTTACTACTTACGTATAAAATACTACACGGTCAAGCTCCTGCCTATCTTGACGATTGTATTGTACCATATGTCCCGGCAAGAAATCTGCGTTCAAAGAACTCCGGCTTATTAGTGATTCCCAGAGCCCAAAAAAAGTCTGCGGGCTATAGAGCGTTTTCTATTCGGGCTCCAATACTATGGAATGCCCTCCCGGTAAAAGTTAGAGATGCTACCTCAGTAGAAGCATTTAAGTCTCATCTTAAAACTCATTTGTATACTCTAGCCTTTAAATAGACTCCCTTTTTAGACCAGTTGATCTGCCGTTTCTTTTCTTTTCTTTTCTACTCTGCTCCGGGGTGGACCGCTAGCCTGTCCATCAGATGGGGACATCTCTACGCTGCTGACCCGTCTCCACTCGGGATGGTTCCCGCTGGCCCCACCATGGACTGGACTTTCGCTGATGTGTTGGACTTTCACAATATTATATCAGACCCACTCGACACCGAGGATGTCGTTGTGGCTTGTACAGCCCTTTGAGACACTAGTGATTTAGGGCTATATAAATAAACATTGATTGATTGATTGATTGATAGTGTGTGCCTTCCTTGGTTTACAGCTATGTTGTTATTATGCTGTTTGTTACTTATGTATGTTATGTTGCAGCTATTTAAAATAGTTTTGTCAATTTGTTCTAGCCTGAAACAAATTGGCCCTTTGTATCATATCTTTGTCTTTGTGTGTTGTATGTAGACCACATTGCTTAGCAGAGTTCAGTGATGCAAATGCATGTCAAGTTGATCAACAGATTGTATTATTCTCCAGTGCAATAACAGTACTGAAATCAGAATCAGAATCAGAATCAGAATAGTTTTATTGCCATTGTTTGATGAAGGCTAAAAGGGCATTAAAAAGGGCCTTAAAAAAAATTAAAAAAAATAATATAAGTACCGTAACTAAATAGTTACTTTTCCCAGTAACGCATTACTTTTTGGTGTAAGTAACTGAGTTAGTAACTGAGTTACTTTTGAAATAAAGTAACTAGTAACTGTAACTAGTTACTGGTTTTCAGTAACAAACCCAACACTGATTACAAATGAACCTCTAAACTCTCTCCTTTGTGTGTTTTTTGTGTGAACGAGGTCGGGTGGACATGAGGGGGTGGGGTGGGGGGGATGTTGGGTTTTATTACAACAGGACCCAACATTCAATTGACAATTGTTTTTATTTTCCTTGATTAGTCTATTATTTTTTCTTCTAGTAAGCCTTCTATTACAAATGTCTGCGTTTGGCAAGTTCACCTAGCAGGGATATGCCGGCTGTGTGTCACAGCTCTGTGGTGTCACTTGTCAATTATTCATCAAGTGTGACATATAAAAAAAGATTTTTGTAAATTATGGATGCCTCATTCAAGTCAGAGAACATTTGCAGTGCGAAGTCTTTACATTAAAAACACTTCCGCGCAGATAAAACAATTTTCATGGCTTTATTTTTTTGGTGTCACCCTGCGTTGGCATACCGGAGGTGTTTACTCAACTGCAGACAGTGCCACAGAATGATGAAAACATGCAGGAAGACATGCGGCTCTCTTCCACCAAAGTGTGGTGTTCAGTGCATGTACGAGTAAGACAGCCGGCGAAGAATTAGAGCAAATGAATGTTAGTGGGAATTAATATTGATAAGATAATAAATGTGGTTTTCAAAATGTCATGCTCAAAGAGCAAAGCAGCAAAAGGGGCCACAGACCAGAGACAATGATGTTAAACGAAAAGGCAAAAGTGCAATGCTGGGCTGCATGCGATGAGAATGGAGTGATTTATTCTGCACTGGTAATTAAAGGTAATGGAATAGAGAGCAAGCGCCTCACAGTTTGCATGTGCTGCGTGGGTTTTCTACGGGTACTCTGGCTTCCACATTCCCAAAAAACAAGCATGCTAGACTAATTGGAGGAATGCAAAAATCAAAAAAATTACTCTCCATAGGCCCAACTTGCCTGTGACCCTCTTAAAAATAAGCAGTATAGACAATGTTTTGTTGCATGGTAATGGAATAAAAATGTTAATTATCGTTGGCTAAATGGCTTCAGGAGAAAGGCAGGTGTTGTTGCGATAGAGTTTTATTATCTTGCAAATCAGCGGTATGAGGTGAGTGCCCCGATTATCGAGTGCCAAACGATGCATTGCTATACTGTGAAAAACTGCACGCCAACGTGTTGAGCAGGTGGAAAAACTGTTTGTGTGCGCGATGGCCTTAATATACTTTTTTTCAAAGGACAGAACAGATGGAGAGTTAATTAAATACTTGAGTCTTGGCTAAAACCTTTCTGGAGCATGATTTCTCTGCGTCATTAACCGGAAAATCTGCATTGTTCATTGTTTTGGCGCTTTGTAGCTACCATTTAATTAAATCCCCGAATGCGTTTTCACACCTGTTATCTATTCAGCAGATTATACAAGGCTCACGTGTGAGATACTATTGAAAGTGAGACAAGGTTTTCTTACCAAACGTGATTTGTTGTTGTTTTAAAGTCAAACCAGTCACTGGTACAACATGTCCTGATTGACATGTAGACTGCTTGTGGAAGGAGGGACAAAACTGACTGGTGATTGACATGTAGACCTGTTAGAATAATTATGTATATATTATCACACAACTCTTATGCTTAAGGGCCGTTGATATAGTTATTATCAATTGTGCTGAAGTTGCACTTTTTCTATCTGTGCAAAGCCAGTCTCGTATCAGTGTTTGTTTCCAGAATCAACCTGCTGACTGCCAAGGCCGAACATCGAGTGCTGTGACGCAGACAAAGCAGAGACAGGGCGATATCACGAGTTTCAGCACATTTGCATTTCACTAATAGTCATATATTGTGTCTAACTGGAGCTGTTGAGATTACCCCCTTCCTTCAGCGGCAGCTTCAGTGATGTAACCAGGGACCTCCCAAATAAATAGAGGAAGCACATGGGCTGGACTTTAAAGTGTAGTTTGGATCTGTAACTAGAGTACAGCCTAAAAAACGTCTCTCCTCATTTGAGCCAAATTGAAATCGGTCTCTGCATGATTCCTTGCTTCTTGTCTGTTTAATAGATGTCATCAGTGTTTGAACCTGACAAGACCGAAAACTGAAGCATGTATAGCGCTATAGCTCAGTTGTTAGAGTGGCCGTGCCAGCAACTTGAGGGTTCCAGGTTCGATCCCCGCTTCCGCCATCCTAGTCACTGCCGTTGTGTCCTTGGGCAAGACACTTCACCCACCTGCTCCCAGTGCAACGCACACTGGTTTAAATGTAACTTAGATATTGGGTTTCACTATATAAAAGTCCTTTGAGTCACTAGAGAAAAACGCTATATAAATATAATTCACTGCACTTTTTTCCTGCCTGATGACAAAGAGCTGCTCATCAGTCACGGCAGCAAACACCTGCAGTAGTGGGGATAAAACCCACACCTCTGAGAATGACCAATCACTAGGCCTTTTTCCACCAAAGGTTCAGGAACTTTATCTTCCTGAAACCTTTAGCTTCAGGAACTGTGGTTTGTGTTTCTACCACATTTCACAGTTCAGGGTAGTTTATACAAATCAAGCTGATGACGTATGAATGAGTGGTACAGTACATTTCTACACTGATACTATGTAAATAAATAAAAAGACAATATTAGGTCATATTTCTTTTACTAAAGTGTAAATAAATTAAATACAAAGCAAACGTATACAAAACGGTATGATTTGAAAATGAAGTGCACCGGATGGTAGAAATTCGTCCTCTCAGTAAATTATGAATTCATGAAGGTCAGGTAAGTCCTTATGGTCCATTTTTGCTGTAAATAACAATATATAGTAGGAAGGGGATTCATATGGCCGCATTTGTCGCTGTTTACTTGACACATGAAAAGTGACAAATTGAGGGGGTGCACTATCCACATTAGTCGTCAGACGGCAGCAGTGTTGAACATCTTAAAATGTGTTTTGTGGCTATTCCAACTTTGACCACAACGCCAGTTGATATGTAGAAAGGCGCTTTCCATCATTTTCAGGAGATTGCATTGCAAAGTGAGGATCTCCCCACCTTCCTTTCACGCGAGATCCACCCAGGAATGGGGTTGTGTAAATCCCTTCTCTACTGTATAAATAATAAATGGATTGACGTTTTCATCAGGGGTAACACCCTTCACTGTGAAGATCTGCTTTTGGGTCAGACTGACTAGGCCGCCGAGTCGTAACAATCGCTTCATTATTAGTTTTGCATGACACAACAGGAAACGTTCATCACTCGACTGCACAGTGCACACTGCACAGTGCACACTGCACAGTGCACACGCTACCTCCCTCTCTCTTTACTCGCCCACTCACTCACTGATGTCACTTACCCAACACATTGCCATTGTCGCATGCTACTGTCATAACAAAGTTAACCAGCTCCTCTGCTGTGCACATGTAGATACGTAGACGTGCTGATTGGCTTGATACCAAATATTAGCAGAATTAAAACCGCCCAAATAGCGTAAAATAATGCTTGTGAAATTACTGAATTTTGTAACAGATTCCTACAATTTGTGTTTTATCTTTAACGATGTGTGTTTTACCTGCTCCTCGGATTGTGTACTTTTATGAAAAGAAAAGAAAAGTGATTGAGGTAGTTCACCAATCACTGGTACTGCATTAATAAATAAGATGCCTAACCATGTGCTGACCAGACGCTGTAAGCAGTGGCAGGCTGTGCATATCCCACCTAGGCCTTCAGTGATGTCCTGTGTCCAATGATTACCTCTCAAAATACCATAATTTATGTCACCACATGACCATTGCTGTACAAATACTATAGAAGAACACATTTACGCACTACAACAGTGTACAACACTGGTTATTTTCTTTCATTTAAAAATCTATAAACTAGCATCAGCAATTAAAACATATCTTATGTGGTATTGTCAAAATAAAAATTGCAAAAAACATATTAAACATTAACAAATAAAGATATAAAATATCTGAACTCACATTTTGTAGAACCCATTCAAGCTTCTGGGGTTGGCCGACATCGTATCACAAGATGCAGTTTCTCTTTATATATCCTTCTTGAAAATGGCCTTGCAAATATATGTGTTGTCTTGTTTAATCATAAAAGATGCTGACGAGGCATGTCGAGTTCTTAAAGTTTACTCCACAGCATGCTCATCAAAAACATCCCGCTGCCGGTGCTACTGCGCATGTTCTTCTCTACTGTGGCATGCTGGGTAATGGAGTTCTCATGTTACCTAGCTCATAACATCACTATATATATCTGCCATATATATCTGCCTTAGGCCAGCTAGAAGGTCTTACTGACAACAACTCGTGATCTGATTGGCTTTGATTGATTGATTGAAACTTTTATTAGTAGATTGCACAGTACAGTACATATTCCGTACAATTGACCACTAAATGGTAACACCCGAATAAGTTTTTCAACTTGTTTAAGTCACGTTAATCAATTCATGGTATTTTACGCTATCGCAACTGTCTGCTAAATGTTTGTGTCCATTCACAGTGCACAGACGCCTGCATTGATGATTCTGAAGGCTTTGGCAGATTTGGTAAAGCATGGCAACATAATCTAGCTGAATTCTGATCGGATAAAAACTCTATAACCTAAAAACAACAGCGCTGGAAGGAGCATAATATGACATGAAGAGAATATGAATACTTTTAGATATTTAGGGAAAGTAAATAAAACATTACCTTTATCTTTAATTATGTTCATGATTTCTGGTTATGTTAGGCCAGCAGAGAAGGCCTTGCTGGCCCTGACGGCACACCACTGGCTGTAAGTAATGACTGACTTGACACTTGCTAAGTGATGAAGCCTGTTGGGATGAGAGGCGAAACGTCTTTTAAGACAATCAGTCTCGTTGTGATCAATTCAACGCCCTGAGAGAACCCTGAGTACTGATCAACCAATCATTGGTGCAAAAACGGATATGCAAACTGGCCAATGACTGTGGAGAGTCACTGCAGTCCATGCAAGAAGAGAAACAGAACCCAGAGCACACAGGAATAGTCCACTGTGAGTACGTACAACAAACTACAAGCTGATCTAATACAACTTGAAGCTTTCAGTACGGTAAATTGTGATGAAGGAGAAACTTTCTGTTCCCACATAGCTTTGCTCTCCCTTTAGGTCTCTCAGCATGGTTTCTAGCTGAGAGTAAATGAGAAAGCTTGCAAATGTTTTTTTCAACCTCTCCTATTTGTTATGCATGGCAGAATCATCCAGGGGCATAGCTCTTAGTTGCTAACTCAAAAGCGCCTGGTGCTATGACTTGGGAAAACAACATTTTGTTTGACCAGCCGTTTATATTTTGCATCCATTCTCTTCCCTTCCGCATCAGACTGGCTGCACCCAGCTGTGAAGCGCTGCGTAATCCCACTTTATTACTGCCTCTGGCGGCATGCTTTTGCCTCAGGTTTCATCCTAATTAGCTTCACATGATCCATTCCCATCTCCCCTGTGACCCATTTGAAGTGGAGCATTTAGCACATTGTCGAGGTGTTAAATGTAGGTTATTTAACGGAAGAATGCAGACTCTTATACTGGAATATTTGAAGGCAAACCTTAATTTAGGAGGCTTCTAATGGGTTATAATGCCCTTTTAGTGTACGCCCAACTTAAAGCGAATTTAAAACACAAGTCTGACTCAGGGAAGCAGGCAGGTGACTATTGCGACATGGGGACACTTTTAATCTTGTCATGTCCTTTAATGTCTGCTTGGTGACAAATGTGCCTTATAAAAAAAGCTTCATAGCTTAATTAACCGGGCAAGACCAAAGGGTCAGCTCAGTTAAAACACTTGGCTAAATTTAAAATGATCTTAAAATGTTTGATATGAATGAAAGGTTGGCATCTCATGCATGATAAACCTGTATTACGAATACATGATTAAATGAGGTTCTGCACAATTTCAATCTAGTTGTCTTTTACAAAATGTACTCATCTAAAAATTTTTTGCAAAGGCTAAATCTGCAATACTGAGATTCTCATTTGTCTGTCCTTCACAATTTTAGTTCTTGTGCCTTTAAGATGCCCAAAAGCTCCTGTAAATGCAACTCAACCAAAAAGCACTTATCGTGAACCATGACTGTGCAGCATTTAAAACCTCAGAGAGCAGTCCAAAATAATCAGGGTGAGAGGCCTAACTGCTTTGAGTGCTGCCCATGGAGGCTCGGTCTGGATAGACAAATCCAGCTGGCGTGACTTGCTGCACATAGGAAAGTAAACAAACTGTTGAAAATGTGTGTAACACATTGTAGAATAACATTTAAATGTAAAAAAAATAACAGTAATGATAATGCAGCATACATGACTTTATGACAAAACTGCACATGAACATCATCCAAAAAGAAAACAACAAAAAAGAAAGAAAATAACAAATAACGTCTTGTTTTGATTAGGGTTAAAGCTAGTTAAAAGAGTTAAGCTAAACAAATATTTACTGTATGTGATTTTTATAGATGAGAATGAAAATCAGCACCTCTAAGGGCCTACTCCAGGGTCGGGTGCCATTTGTGAGGCGATTTTTCCCCAAGTGGAGCAGTTCAAGTACCTCGGAGTCTTGTTCACGAGTGAGGGAAGAGGGAATCCTGAGATCCACAGGCGGATCGGTGCTGTAATGACATTCTTGGATGAAGGCGCAGGTTTCAAAGGTTTTACTGCAGTTAAAGCAAAGGTACAAGGGAGTAGGCAAAAACGTAATCAAAGGCAAAAATAGTTCAGCAACAAACAAAGACTAAAGCTAAATGCTACAAACGGACAGGACCGTGTGATCAGGCTAAAGTCTTTCAAAGTCAAACAAAAATGTCTGAGGCAGCCGGGCTGAGGAGGGTATATATAGATGTTTGGTAATGAGTCACAGGTGAGTGTGGAGTGTGGAATGGCAGAGTCTGATTGGCTGTGAGGCAATGAGCCGATGAGCAGCCAGCAGAGTGTAGTTAATAGACTGGAGATGAGGATCTCTGGAAAGAGGGAGTGGGCGTGGTCCTGACAGGTGCGGCGTCTGCAGTGTTGCGGACCCTGTATCGATCCGTCCGTCGAGGAGCTGAGCCGGAAGGCAAAGTTCTCAATTTACTGGTCAATCAACGTTCCTACCCTCACCTATGGTCGTGAGCTTTGGGTTATGACCGAAAGGACAAGATCACGGGTACAGGCGGCCGAAATGTGTTTCCTCCATTGGGTGGCGGGGCTCTCCCTTAAAGATAGGGTGAGAAGCTCTGTCATTCGGGAGGAGCTCTGAGTAAAGCCGCTGTTCCTCTATATAAAGATGAGCCAGATGAGGTGGTTCGGGCATCTGGTCAGGATGACCCCTGGACACCTCCCTGGGTTGAGGTGTTTAGGGCACGTCCGACCGGTCGGAAGCCACGGGGAAGACCCAGGAAAAGTCGGGGGTACTATGTCTCCAAGCTGGCCTGGGAACACCTGGGGATCACCCAGGAGGAGTTGGAAGAAGTAGTTGGGGAGAGGGAAGTCTGGGCTTCTCTGCTTAGGCTGCTGCCCCCACGACCCAACCTCGGATAAGCAGAAGAAGATGGATGGATGGATAGATTTTACAGACCCTTTTTCTGAATGAACCTGTTTTGGTTCTAAGGGTTTGATGTAAAAGTCTTCCTGCTACAATAATAATAATAATGCATTCAAATCAATTGATTATTTGTCGAAATTGAATAGAATAAAACGATTTATTGCATAAGCCTCAAATAACTGCACTCTGTATTTGTGTACTCTGTACATCATTACCACTGCCAGGAGATGATGTAATCCTTGCCAATGGTTTGTCTGTTAGTTAGCAAGATTGTATATATTTTGTCAGGTGGATGTAACGCTACGCAGGTGGATTTGAAGGAGGAAGAGCAAGATAAATACTGGAGTACATTACAGGCTTAAATTATTTTAGAGGGTTTTTTGGGGGGGGGCGGGGGGGGGTTACCAAATTCTTGCTTGGCACATGCAGCACCCATCCGTAAAGTTAAATCTATTGTAAGGTGTCCCGATCTGATATTGATATCTCATAAGCAAAAACAATTACAAGTACCAGATGATATCTGTTATATAAATGCTCCAATACAAGCAGTCCAATAGCCAGTTAACAACTAAATGTCCTCCAATAAACATAACATTTTAAAGTGTTCTTGTATTTAGTGCAGTCATTTACAAAAAGTAAACTGGTAGGCTATACTGTAGCCTACTAGGAGCAGCTACACAACAGCTAAGCACGCAAGCTGGACATATATAAATAAACATTGATTGATTGACATATAAATAACTGTCCTTAAATGAACAATATTGCAGTCTACAACACCAAAATCGTTACTAAAAAAAAAGTACAACAAAAATATAGTCGTATGTTATTTAAAAGTCCAAAATCTCCAAGACAGGAGCATATCACAAAGTATCAAGTAGCAAATGTGTCCGCATTATTCAACTTACTGTGTCATTAGCTTAGTTTGAATTTATTATATGTAAATAAAATGGATTGATGGATGTGAAAAAAATGTATCAATCCACTTCAAGAGCATAAATCAGTCAGAAGGTTAGTGTTATTTACACCTACATTTGTTCTCTGAGTAATTTCACATCATCAAATATTTTTGAACATTCCATACTACAAAATAATAAAAGTATGCACTATTATTCGTGCTGATATCATATACGATTAATATGGGTATTGGGCAATATTCAAGCCAATATTGGTATTGTATCGGAACTGAAAAAGTTGTATCGGGACACCCCTAATCTGTTGTGTATTTTCTTTGTTGTTATAGGGAATGCCACAAAATCTGTCATTGAATATTCTTCATGGCTTGATAGATAAGTTTGATAAAAAGGTGTATTGGTCTTTTGTTTTACTTTTAATAAATAAATGGCCAAATGAACTAAAAAGAGTTCAACAGGTAGGTGAGACAAACACAACCCCATGTCTCAATGAGAGGAGGGAAACCTGCCGGCTGAGTTCATGTATTCCTGGAATATTTAATAATATAATGCTTTTTATTGTTTGCCCAGACATGTAATCAAAAATAATCAAAATATATTTGTAACCTATTACTCCCAACAGTGCACATATAACTCAAACATTATCAGTCCAGGCATGCACAATGACTATTTGCTGCTGAATGAGTGGAGCGAATTATGAGGCATGGATTTCCAATACAGAAAAGCAGGAACACATCATCAATTATTTTCAACAACATACTGAGCTTCTTTTGGTAGGCAAACATCTAAAAACTCTGCAGGAATAAATATGTGTAATACCTGTAAGAATAATCATATCCAAACACACACATACTGTAAGAAGACTTTTCATCCTTTGCCGGGATTTAATTTGTTATTTCATTTCCTGTGTGAACCCGGAGGCCACTTTCCTCAAAACATGAGCAGCCACAAATTAATACGGACATTCCCCCATTGGTATAAACACAGCTCCTGTTTAGTATTTAAAAACATGTAGCGTAGAACAGAACATACACAGTTCTGCTGACTCCACTAACGTGAA
The DNA here is from genome assembly GCF_033978785.1 of Entelurus aequoreus. Taxonomy (NCBI): domain Eukaryota; kingdom Metazoa; phylum Chordata; class Actinopteri; order Syngnathiformes; family Syngnathidae; genus Entelurus; species Entelurus aequoreus. The sequence continues at coordinate 32,736,206 of NC_084742.1, read as the reverse complement.
AGGCTCACCAGGCACCTTTTTTTTGTTTAAATATTACAGATTACGGAAATCATATGCTATGGTATGAAAAGGGGTAGGATTAAATAAGCTCTGCTTCTTCCTACTCCTTTTTGGACGTGCTGTTATGAAACAACTGGAAATGTGTGGTGCATTACATTGTATTGTATGCATGTTTGAAATAAACTGAAACTGAACTGAACTGAACTGAATAGTTGTGCCCCCCATATCTAAATTCAATGAAAATAGCCCTTTAATACTTCTTGCCCAACATATATACAGTCCTATGTATATGAATACAGTATTTACATTAATACAATGGACGATGTGCAATAATTTGGCTTTCTTACTTTATTTTTTTATTGACTATTCTTACTCTGCATGCTGTGCTGCGATTATTATTGTGCCACAAACTGCATATAGGCCTTTCCAACAAGTATGTGCCATTTGCATCCCCAAAAAATAAAATGTATAAATGCATGATGAAAAATATAAAATATAATTATTATTAAGCAAAGTGTCCTGTACAATGATAATATTGCATATTTAATAAATGTGATTTAAAAATTAATTTAAACTACTTTGAACACTGAAAAAATACAATACAAAATCCTGAAATTTGACTTTACCATGAAATATATTATTTAAATCCTTTTTGATACTCCTTGTTACAACTAAGTTGATTTTAAGTAACAAAAACACACACACACAAAACAAAAACTATTTTGTTAAAATTCCCAACTTAGTCATGCCACTAAGTTTTCACTCAGTCCTATTGACCTGCCGGATTGACCCCTCTGAACATGTTTTATCATTTTCCAAGTCACATGGTTTACAGGAAGTTGCATCATTTAAATCCTCTAGGGCAGGGGTCCCCAAACTGAATGGAATGACGCAGCCCACCGGTGGAAGTGGATACGTCATTACAACATCCAGTCTTATTTCCACGGCCAAATTTTCGGTGCATCACAAATAAATAGTGCGCAAATAATAGGTTATATGTAATATATAAATATCTATTTTGATTCCGAAGTAATAGCGATTGTTGGACTGGAATTGATGCTGTGGTGCATTTACTTACATGTTACATACAAGTGAGTTGAAAAATATAGTTAACGTAGATCCACGCTGATGTCCGTGTTGCTTTTATTTAACAGACATAAAAAGATTACAACCCTCCCAAATACATTACACTATATATCTGTTCATACATTATATTACTTTAATTTATTTTCATGTAAAAAAACACTAATTTTTAAGGTGTGGTGACCTTTATTTCATTTTGTAGTACTAGTATCAATCAATCAATCAATGTTTATTTATATAGCCCTAAATCACAAGTGTCTCAAAGGGCTGCACAAGCCACAACGACATCCTCGGTACAGAGCCCACATAGTGACAGTAGTGACTTTCTTGTTCATTTTTGTAATCCGGTCAACTTCCTTCGTTTTTACTTTACTTTACTCGATGCCTCATTGCGGCCACATTGGGGCCTGTGCGTGTTTACATTGGAGTCTGATAAAAATCACATTTTACTTGCTGGTGTCTGTAAATCTGATTTGGAAAAAATCCGGATTGGGTCACTTTGGCCTGCAGTGTAAAGTAGTCTTTTGTAAGTAAGTAAGTAAGTAAGTACATTTTATTCATAAAGCGCTTTTCACACATAAAATCATATGTGAAGTAAAACAACAATTCAATTAAAACAACAGGGGCAACATCATAAAAAGGATACAAAGTGGATGAAAATTGATAGTTAAAAGGTGCATTAACTAAAAGCTTTACTAAAAAGATAATTTTTTTAGGTTTCTAAAGGTTCTAAATCCCAGCACAGTCCCCCGGCCCACACATAAATATTTATGAGAAACAATGTTTATATTTTTTAAATAACACATTTAAGATATCTAAACATAGATGTGCAAACCTACCTGACACAGCTCCAACCAGGATGGAACACAGTATATCTGCCTAACAAGACCACGCTGTGCACCATGAGGGAATTTTGCCATTATACTCTCATCAACGACTGCATATAAAAGGGCCAAGATTATGTTTGCTGTAAACTTTCATTTCATTTCATTAATTGACATTTTACATGCGCTTATTCACATAAAATAAAACGGGGCTGCCCACGGATTGCGGGGCCCTGCGTATAAGGAGGGGCGGCCCTGAGCGCATCTTTAAAGCGTTACAATTATGGACGTGTTTTTTGGGGGAGTCTCCTTAGAAATAATTGCTAACTGTACAAAACTACAGAATATAAATGGTGAATGGGTTATACACGTTTGTACTTGTATGGCGCTTTTCCACCTTCAAGGTATTCAAAGCGCTTTTACACTATTTCCACATTCACCCATGCAAGGCCCTAACCACGACCCATCAGGAGCAAAGGTGAAGTGTCTTGCCCAAGGACACAACGGACGTGACTAGCATGTTGAGATCAAACCAGGAACCAGCCACGCCACCACCCGAGCCAGGCCGTATCAACAATTCAAGCAAAGTGAATTGATTGGTTGTTTAAGGCTGCTCATGGACCCTATTTTTTCCATTGTGGATTGGCTCCTTAAGAACATGAGACAGTATGTTGTCATAGATACATGGAAAAATAATTATATTGGAAATAGCAAGAGAAAAGACAAAACTATTACGATCATTATAGGTCATTTTAATCACATCAGAAAAAAATAAAAACAATACAATATGGCTTATGATGGACAGCACAGTGGCACAGGGGTTAGTGCATGTGCCTCACAATAGGAAGGTCCTGAGTAGTCCTGAGTTCAATCCCGAGCTCGGGATCTTTCTGTGTGGAGTTTGCATGTTCTCCTCGTGACTACGTGGGTTCCCTCCGGGTACTCCGGCGTCCTCCCACCTCCAAAGACATGCACCTGGGGATAGGTTGATTGGCAACACTAAATGGTCCCTAGTGTGTGAATGTGAGTGTGAATGTTGTCTGTCTATCTGTGTTGGCCCTGTGATGAGGTGGCGACTTGTTCAGGGTGTACGCCGCCTTCCGCCCGAATGCAGCTGAGATAGGCTCCAGCACCCCCCCGCCACCCCAAAAGGGACAAGAGGTAGAAAATGGATGGGGATAGATGGCTTATGATGCCCTTATGTGGGCTCTGTACCGCAGATGTCGTTATGGCTTGTGCAGCCCTTTGAGACACTTGTGATTTAGGGCTATAGAAATAAACATTGATTGATTGATTGATTGATTATGATCCTGTCAAGTAAGACCATTTCCTGAGATTCCAGTAGTATGCCGAAATGTTACAGCAGCAGCTGAGACTAGCAGCTTTGTCTCATCTTTAGACAAATGTGGACATCTATATCTCTTTTCCTTCCAACAAAAGGGCAACGTACGTGACTAGGATGGCAGAGCATGGGGATCGTACCAGAAACCCTCAAGTTGCTGGCGCGGCCGCTCTACCAACCGAGTCCGTTTACAGCAACAGAGCCCATGATGCTGGCATTCATGCCAAAAAAGGGATGAGTTCAATCCAAAGATAATTGTGTTTCTCATGGTCTGAGAGTCTTTCAGGTGCATTTTGGCAAACGTTTTACTAAGAAATAGCTTCTGTCTGACCCTATACCACACAGACCTGATTGGTGGATTGCTACAGAGATAGCTTTCCTTCTGGAAGGTTCTTCTCTCCACAGAGGAATGCTGTAGCACTGACAGAGTGACCATCGGGTTCTTGGACACTTTCCTGACTCCATCCATCCATCCAACCATCTTCTTCCGCTTATCCGAAGTCAGGTCGCGGGTGCAGCAGCCTAAGCAGGGAAGCCCAGACTTCCCTCTCCCCAGCCACTTCGTCTAGCTCTTCCCGGGGGATCCCGAGGCGTTCCCAGGCCAGCCGGGAGACATAGTCTTCCCAACGTGTCCTGGGTCTTCCCCGTGGCCTCCTACCGGTTGGACGTGCCCTAAACACCTCCCTAGGGAGGCGTTCGGGTGGCATCCTGACCAGATGCCCGAACCACCTCATCTGGCTCCTCTCGATGTGGAGGAGCAGTGGCTTTACTTTGAGCTCCTCCCGGATGACAGAGCTTCTCACCCTATCTCTAAGGGAGAGACCCGCCACCCGGCGGAGGAAACTCATTTCGGCCGCTTGTACCCGTGATCTTGTCCTTTCGGTCATAACCCAAAGCTCATGACCATAGGTGAGGATGGGAACGTAGATCGACCGGTAAATTGAGAGCTTTGCCTTGCGGCTCAGCTCCTTCTTCACCACAACGGACCGATACAGCGCCCGCATTACTGAAGACGCCGCACCGATCCGCCTGTCGATCTCACGAACCACTCTTCCCTCACTCGTGAACAAGACTCCGAGGTACTTGAACTCCTCCACTTGGGGCAAGATCTCCTCCCCAACCCGGAGATGGCACTCCACCCTTTTCCGGGCGAGAACCATGGACTCGGACTTGGAGGTGCTGATTCTCATCCCAGTCGCTTCACACTCAGCTGCGAACCGATCCAGTGAGAGCTGACGATCCTGGCCAGATGAAGCCATCAGGACCACATCATCTGCAAAAAGCAGAGACCTAATCCGCAGCCACCAAACCGGATCCCCTCAACGCCTTGACTGCGCCTAGAAATTCTGTCCATAAAAGTTATGAACAGAATTGGTGACAAAGGGCAGCCTTGGCGGAGTCCAACCCTCACTGGAAACGTGTCCGACTTACTGCCGGCAATGCGGACGAAGCTCTGACACTGATCATACAGGGAGCGGACCGCCACAATCAGACAGTCCGTTACCCCATACTCTCTGAGCACTCCCCACAGGACTTCCCGAGGGACACGGTCGAATGCCTTTTCCAAGTCCACAAAGCACATGTAGACTGGTTGGGCAAACTCCCATGCACCCTCAAGGACCCTGCCGAGAGTATAGAGCTGGTCCACAGTTCCACGACCAGGACGAAAACCACACTGTTCCTCCTGAATCCGAGGTTCGACTATCCGGCGTAGCCTCCTCTCCAGTACACCTGAATAGACCTTACCGGGAAGGCTGAGGAGTGTGATCCCCCGATAGTTAGAACACACCCTCCGGTTCCCCTTTTTAAAGAGAGGAACCACCACCCCGGTCTGCCAATCCAGTGGTACCGCCCCCGATGTCCACGCGATGCTGCAGAGTCTTGTCAACCAAGACAGCCCCACAGCATCCAGAGCCTTAAGGAACTCCGGGCGGATCTCATCCACCCCCGGGGCCTTGCCACCGAGGAGCTTTTTAACTACCTCAGCAACCTCAGCCCCAGAAATAGGAGAGCCCACCACAGATTCCCCAGGCACTGCTTCCTCATAGGAAGACGTGTTGGTGGGATTGAGGAGGTCTTCGACGTATTCCCTCCACCGATCCACAACATCCGCAGTCGAGGTCAGCAGAACACCATCCTCACTATACACGGTGTTGATAGTGCACTGCTTCCCCTTCCTGAGGCGGCGGATGGTGGTCCAGAATCGCTTCGAAGCCGTCCGGAAGTCGTTTTCCATGGCTTCCCCGGACTCCTCCCATGTCCGAGTTTTTGCCTCCGCGACCGCTGAAGCCGCACACCGCTTGGCCTGTCGGTACCTGTCCGCTGCCTCAGGAGTCCTATGAGCCAAAAGAACCCGATAGGACTCCTTCTTCAGCTTGACGGCATCCCTCACCGCCAGTGTCCACCAACGGGTTCTAGGATTACCGCCACGACAGGCACCAACTACTTTGCGGCCACAGCTCCAATCAGCCGCCTCGACAATAGAGGTGCGGAACATGGTCCACTCGGACTCAATGTCCAGCACCTCCCTCGTGACATGTTCAAAGTTCTTCCGGAGGTGGGAATTGAAACTCTCTCTGACAGGAGACTCTGCCAGACGTTCCCAGCAAACCCTCACAATGCGTTTGGGCCTGCCAGGTCTGTCCGGCATCCTCCCCCACCATCGCAGCCAACTCACCACCAGGTGGTGATCGGTAGAAAGCTCCGCCCCTCTCTTCACCCGAGTGTCCAAAACATGAGGCCGCAAATCCGATGACACAACTACAAAGTCGATCATGGAACTGCGGCCCAGGGTGTCCTGGTGCCAAGTGCACATATGGACACCCTTATGCTTGAACATGGTGTTCGTTATGGACAATCCGTGACGGGCACAAAAGTCCAATAACAACACACCACTCGGGTTCAGATCCGGGTGGCCATTCTTACCAATCACGCCTCTCCAGGTTTCACTGTCGTTGCCAATATGAGCGTTGAAGTCCCCCAGTAGAACGAGGGAATCACCCGGGGGAGCACCCTCAAGTACTCCCTCGAGTGAATCCAAAAAGGGTGTGTACTCTGAGCTGCTGCTTGGCGCGTAAGCGCAAACAACAGTCAGGACCCGTCCCCCCACCCGAAGGCGGAGGGAAGCTACCCTCTCGTCCACCGGGTTGAACTCCAACATGCAGGTTCTGAGCCGGGGGGCAACAAGAATTGCCACCCCAGCCCGTCGCCTCTCACTGCCGGCAACGCCAGAGTGGAAGAGAGTCCATCCCCTCTCGAGAGAACTGGTTCCAGAGCCCTTGCTGTGCGTCGAAGTGAGTCCGACTATGTCTAGCCGGAACTTCTCCACCTCGCGCACTAGCTCAGGCTCCTTCCCCCCCAGCGAGGTGACGTTCCACGTCCCAAGAGCTAGCTTCTGTAGCCGAGGATCGGACCGCCAAATGCCCTGCCTTCGGCTGCCGCCCAGCTCACATTGCACCCGACCTCTATGGCCCCTGCTATGGGTGGTGAGCCCATTGGAGGGGGGACCCACGTTGCCTCTTTGGGCTGGGGACAGGCCTGGTCACCAGGCGCTCGCCGTCGTGCCCCAACTCCGGGCCTGGCTCCAGAGGGGGGCCCCGGTGACCCGCGTCCGGGCGAGGGAAATCTGAGTCTCGGTTCTTGTATTTCCATAGAAGTCTTCGAGCTGCTCTTTGTCTGATCCCTCACCTAGGACCTGTTTGTCTTGGGAGACCCTACCAGGGGGCATGGAAGCCCCCGGACAACATAGCTCCTAGGATCATTGAGACACGCAAACTCCTCTACCACGGTATGGTGGCAGCTCAGAGAGGAGTCACTAGTCAGGACTTTCCTGACTAGACTAACACAAATGCAGAAATGTACAAAGACATCCTGGATGAAAACCAACACTTCGCATCCAACCTGAGAGGAAGCTTGAGAGGTGCTGCAAAGAGGAATGGGCAAAACTGCCCAAAGATAGATGTGCCAAGCTTGTGGCATTGAGGCTGTAATTGCTGCCAAAGGTGTATTAACACAGTGTTGAGCATAGGCTGGGAATACTTATGTAAATGTGATTTTTGTATTTTTTTAATTTGTAACAAATTTGCAATATGGAAAAAAAAATCCCAGTGTCGTTATGGAGTATTGTTTATAGAATTTTGAGGACACCAATGAATTAATTCCATTTTGGAATAAGGTTGTAACTTAATAAAAAGTGGAAAAAATGAACCCCTGTGAATACTTTCTGGGTGTACTGTACCTGTATGTCAACTGAGGCAGGGAATATTTAGTAATAAAAAGCACATAGGGGGTCGGAGGTATACTCCAGAAAAGCAGGTTAAGTGAAAACTTGTGCGTAAACTCTAAAATGAGGGACGTTCAGGTAAATCAAATTCAGAGCTAGTTGCAGAGGTAACTTAATCCGTGAACCTAACCGAGTCGCTGGCAGGTTTTCTTGAACAAAACCTGCATTTTTTCATGTATCCTACCTCCCAATAAATGTGAGGCTAGCTGTCAGACAGGATGTGTCCGTTCATTTGTAACTGGTAGATGTTAGAACAGAATTCATTCAGTTTTGAGGCTCATGGTTGGATCGATATATACTTAAAGTCCGATATAACAGGATGGACTTTTTTGCACCAGAGTCAATCTCCTTGTTTTCTTTTCACCAAATCATAGGCGCCGATCCCAATGCCGAGCACCCACGTGGGATTGATGGCAAATTCTGTACATGTAGAAAAAGGAGAAACACGGGCATGTCTGGATGACTCGCCTTCATATTTCCAGTGGTTACCTCTGAGTTACGAAACCGCTTTATTATGAAGCGGTCTGTGGCGCGTTCTTTCTGACGTCACTTCCTGTGTGGGGCGCGGTCTTTTTGGCATCACTTCCTTTCCGAACTCAGTTTGTAAACGATCAATGAGTCCATACAAAGCAAAGAGATTCAAGAAAAACACGGCGCACTTACCCGTGTAAAAAATTGTCCGAGGAGGGTGACCTTAAAGGCCTACTGAAACCCACTACTACCAACCACACAGTCTGATAGTTTATATATCAATGATGAAATCTTAACATTGCAACACATGCCAATACGGCCGGGTTAACTTATAAGAGTGCAATTTTAAAATTCCCGCCACACTTCCGGTTGAAAAACTCCTTTGGATATGATTTATGCGCGTGACGTCACAAAAGCAACGGAAGTGGTTGGACCCCAACGGACCCGATACAAAAGCCTCTTGTTTTCTTCGACAAAATTCCACATTATTCTGGACATCTGTGTTGGTGAATCTTTTGCAATTTGTTTAATGAACAATGGAGACTGCAAAGAAGAACGTTGTAGGTGGGATCGATCTGTGTCTTAGCGGCTAAGTACAATACTGTAATATCTGTGATATTTGCATTAGTGTACTGTCTTTAAGGGTTTGGGGAACGCGCATGCGCGAGTGAGTTGGCGTAGAACTTGTGTGTGTGAGCGTGAGTTTTGGCTAACAGCAGCTCGTGTATGTGTGTGCGTTACTTTTTGAACTACAACCAGTTACCGCTTTTTAATAAAGCGATTGAGCAGCGCTTCCTCTAAATAATTATTCGTTTAAGGAGTTATCCGGCTTAGTGTAGAGTAGACATAGCCTCAGAAAAGTAGCGTCAGATTTAGCGATAGTAGCGTCCGAGTACCCACTGGCAGAAATGTAGATCGGCGCCTATGATGGATAGTGCCCACCCCATTGTCTGACGTAGGAGCACAATCTACCATTCACGTCACGTCACATGGGATCACCATCCATCAGTCATCATCGTCACAGTCATCAACACTTGCCGTTTGCTGGCAGTGACATAAATCGGATGCGACAAATGTTTGTTTACTTTCAAGATGCCGTCCCACTGGATGTTCGGCTTTGCTGGGACCTTTTTTCTTCTGAACTGGCTACACCGAGAAGAAAACCGCCCTTTTTGTTGTCGTTTCTGAAGTGGATCATTGACGTGTGTTCCCTTCTGATTATGCAGTCCCAACACTCCAGCCAGAACAAAGCATAACACAGAGAAGGATTCAAACAATTCAAAGACAGTCATGCTAATGTTTACTGTCAGCAAGACAGGAACTGAAACTTAAACCACTCTGCGTTGGTGAGTCTGCAACGCCCCGCTGTTTTCACCACATAAATCGGGATCATTTTATTGTATTGTCGTGGCTGGCTGTAGGGTTTGAGCCGATGGCTTTGACTGGGGGGCGGGACTTCCGGGGAAAGGATGGGGAAGTGATGTGTTGTGGGGGGAAAGTTCATTGGTGTGTTGCTGGGAAAAGACCAGAGACTCTTTGAGCCTGTTGTATGACAGTGTTGCACCTTGTGGAATTAAAACAAGACAAACTGAAGATCTGTATAAGCCTCCATTCTTGGAATAGAACAGCATTATTTTGTAAAAAAGGGTAAACAAATGTTTGGCATAACACAATCCCTGGAATAACGCGGTCGGGTTTTTATGGACCACAACGGCCATGTTATATCAGACTTTGAGTGTACCTTCATTATGTAAGACTGCTAAGAAAAAAAATGGTTATTTAATAAAATCATATCTTTAATTTAAAAATGCAATATTAATTTAATTTGTTTGGATTCAAAGACATTTTGATAAAGACATGCTTTTGTTTTTTTAATCTTTTAAATATAACTAAAATTGGTGTTATATTCTGCTCAGAACCGCAGCATCATCGAAACTAATGCAAACATATCCACTGTGGAAGACGCTAGATTTCAGGAGTAGATTACTTCAATTATTACAAACATAAGGTGAAGTGGTAAAACAAAACAACATTTTCCCCCCTCGATTTTACATATTTAATATGAATTGGTCATAACTATATTTTATTAGATACACATTTATATTTTTCCATATTTAATTAATATTATAATTGAGCAATATTACTTACAATAAGAAAATTAACTTTCCAACAAGAGCTAAAGTACAAAGTTAAAGTTAAAGTTAAAGTAAAGTTGAAGGTAAAGTTAAAGTACCAATGATTGTCACACACACACGAGGTTTGGCGAAATTATTATCTGCATTTTACCCATCACCCTTGATCACCCCCTGGGAGGTGAGGGGAGCAGTGAGCAGCAGCGGTTGCCGCGCCCGGGAATCATTTTTGGTGATTCAACCCCCAATTCCAACCCTTGATGCTGAGTGTCAAGCAGGGAGGTAACGGGTCCCATTTTCATAGTCTTTGGTATGACTCGGCCGGGGTTTGAACTCACAACCTACCAATCCCAGGGCGGACACTCTAACCACTAGGCCACTGAGTAGTAGTATACAGTAGTATACAGTAGTATACAGTCAGATTCCCCTGGTACACACCAGTTCTAAGTCAGCTGCTAATATGCTGAAATAGCATATAAGTTTTCTTATTTCAAGAAATATGTCTTATATTTTAGTACAGTTCATAATATTTATGATAAGTAAACTGGTTTACCAGAAAGTGACTGATTAAAAAGAAAACAAATATACATATGTAGCTACTCAACAATATATACTTTGCATGTGCACTGATTTTACAAGTTAAATATAATCAAAACATACAGGGGATAGTATTTTCAGCTGTCTCAATGTACATTTTTCACTGGTGGGATTGCACCTAAATTCCGTGTTAATTACTTTGCAATGCAGTCTGCTGAAAATGATGGAAAGCACCACGCTACATAGCAACTGATGATGTGGTCAACTAAACAAATTTTAAGATATTCAACACTCTACTGCCATCTGGCGGCTGAAGTGAATAGTACAAATCCCCGCCCCCTAATTCGTCACGTTTCATGTGTCAGGTAAACCGCGTCGAAATGGGCCATATGAATCCCGTACTGTATGTGATTAAATGTTAAATTGATAAACTACTGTATTAAAACGTGTGCATTGTCTTTGTCAGAAACTGTGTGTCACTTCAGTCCAGTTTTATTTCACTGTTAATAGCATGCAGTTGTTTTATTTATTTTACTTATTTATTTAAATGTAATTCAATTAATTTTAATGTAAAAACAAAACAAAAAATCAAAAAAGCATAGGCAAAAACACTTTAGATTGCAGTTGGCTAAAAATCTGGTTTAGACTTAGAGTTTGTTAAACCTCCTACGTGGAGTACCACACATGAACTTGTTAAGTTGGTCCAAATAAACGGGTCGTCGACATAAACAGGACCATCTTAAACGGGTTGAGAAGCTTTCAGAGGACTGATAAGCACACACATTATGTGTACAATTTGAGCAAGATTGGTGGAAAAACATGGTTGCCATCAACCAAAATGCAATGCTCCAGTGAGACTTAGCAACTATTTGCCCACAATTCATTGACCATTTGTCTAATGATTATAAAACTTTGCAGGGGGAATTGTTGTACTTATGGATCTTATAGCATCTTGAACCAAAGGTCAGGTTTCATCCAAAATGCCTTCTGTGTCCAATGGAAGCGAAATGTCGATACAACCAGCGGCAGCCATTGGCTGATTAATTTGGCAGCTGCAACAGCTTCAAGCCATGGCAGACTTCTGTGCTCCTTGAGTGCTCTCGTTTCACCAGATTGTGCCGTTTAAACAGGTGCGTACACCTGGCATTGTGATAGCAATGATTTAACCCACCTCTGACTAATTAGGACAGTAATGACAGCCCTTTTGTACCCAATTAGTGCATTGTTCATTCCAGTGAAATGGGCCAACAGTATTTCCGCATGTACTTTACACCACCTGAGTTAGATTGCCTAAATGGCGCATTGTTGATAACGAGTGGATCGTTTGGCACACACCAGCCTCTCATTCGCGCTTATGAATATGCAAAAACAAGGCAGTAATGCATGAAGCAATTGATGTTCTATACAGGCAGCACACGCCTGTGCAATATTTAGAGGAAACAATAAAAGAGGAAAATAGAGTACTATAATAAGTAATTGCTTTGTTTTTATTTACTTTTAGAAGCATTGCATTGATTGGACAATTTTTTTTTTTACTGGTTCTCAAGATTTAACACCAGCATATAACGATCTTAGTACTGGCAAGCATAAAATAAAGCTAAACTTACACAATCATACAAACATCAAACATGTATATTGGATTTATGTTTCATGTATACAGTCGTGGTCAAAAGTTGACATACACTTGTGAAGAACATAATGTCATGGCTGTCTTGAGTTCCCAATCATTTCTATTGTTTAGTGATAGAGTGATAGGAGCACATACTTGTTGGTCACAAAAAACATTCATGAAGTTTGGTTCTTTTATGAATTTATTATGGGTCTACTGAAAATGTGACCAAATCCGCTGGGTCAAAAGTATACATACAGCAATGTTAATATTTGGTTACATGTCAATCAATCAATCAATCAATCAATGTTTATTTATATATCCCTAAATCACAAGTGTCTCAAAGAGCTGCACAAGCCACAACGACATCCGCAGTTCAGAGCCCACATAAGGGCAAGGAAAAACTCACAACCCCAATGGGACATCGATGTGAATGACTATAAGAAACCTTGGAGAGGACCGCTTTTGTGGTTGACCCCCCCCCCCCCCCCCCCCCTAGGGGAGACCGGATGCAATTTGTCCCTTGGCAAGTTTCACTGCAATAAGGCGCTTTTGGTAGCCATCTACAAGCTTCTGGCAAGATTCTGGTTGAATTTTTGACCACTCCTATTGACAAAATTGGTGCAGTTCAGCTAAATTTGTTGGTTTTCTGACATGGACTTGTTTCTTTAGCATTGTCCACACGTTTAAGTCAGGACTTCGGGAAGGCCATTCTAAAACCTTAATTTTAGCCTGATTTAGCCATTCCTTTACCACTTTTGACATGTGTTTGGGGTCATTGTCCTGTTGGAACACCCAACTACGCCCAAGACCCAAGCTCTGGGCTGATGATTTTAGGTTGTCCTGAAGAATTTGGAGGTAATCCTCCTTTTTCATTGTCCCATTTACTCTCTGTAAAGCACCAGTTCCATTGGCAGCAAAAAAAGGCCCAGAGCATAATACTACCACCACCATGCTTGACGGTAGGTGTAGTGTTCCTGGGATTTAGGCCTCACCTTTTCTCCTCCAAACATATTGCTGAGTATTGTGGCCAAACAGCTCAATTTTTGTTTCATCTGAAATCACATGGACAAAGATAAGACCTTCTGGAGGAAAGTTCTGTGGTCACTCTATCATAAAAAAATAAGAGTTGTAGAAATTATTGGAAACTCAAGACAGCCATGCCATTATGTTCTTTACAAGTGTATGTAAATTTTTGACTACGACTGTATGCAAAGACATTTTTTATATCCCACTTTAACACTTTGCATTATTATGTGTCGTTTAAATAACACAAGAAAGGGTCAATGCAATATGAAACCAGTTTAGCGCTCCCACTGGTTGTTTTTTTTTTACTTGATTACAGTATATATTGACCTTATGTACTCTCACATGGTATGTCATGGAAGAGACAGTTGCATCTGAAAGTGGCAGTGGAAGCTTGGAGAGAAGGTGAATTTACTGTCAGGGTAGGCTGACCATATTCTGAAATCCCAAAAAGAGGACATATATGCGTGCCAAGGCGGGGACTATGTGAAAATTTGCCAATGATACTCGAACTTGCTTTATAAATTATATATTTATTTAAATAAAGCATTTTTCTCCTCTGTTGACAGCAGTGTTGGCGCTAGGAATTTTCAAAATGGGGTCCCAGGGAACCCATCAAGTAATAAAAATGGGGTACCACAGTAAAATTGTGGGGTCCCACTTTCTCAATATTGGGCTAATCAGAAGTCTAGATTACGACTCGGAGAGAGTAGGACAGACAATTAAATGCTTTAAATGATACTGGTGTTATTTAAATATGTACAGTGCAACAAATAGTGGACAGACATTGATAGGAATGGCCATTCAAAACAAAAGAAAAAAACAAAGGAATCTAAACGAACAATGTTGGTTTAGTTCATTGATTAAGAGTTCAGGTAATTCATACAAGGTGGTATCAAAAGTTCTTAAAGTTCATAGGAGTCATATGAGACTGATCGCAGTCCATATGCGCATTCACAATTTATACGGCCACACGGGTTGGGGTTGTGGATATGGCAGTTTGTAGTGACAGTTCAGTTTATGGGCAGGGTGTGTATGAGGTAGTGCAAAGGGCTGCAGAGTAATGAGATGCGAGGCAAGGGGTTATAAGCCGCCTACCGGCCCGACCAGAGCAGGTGGAGTTCAGGGGTTGAGAGGTGGAGATCCTTGGGCTCGGGTTCAAGGCCTATCTACAACTCGCCATCCAAGACTTAGGGACCTGGCCTACGTAAACACAGGACCCGGAGTTCAATCAATGTTCGACCTTCAATAAATAAGTTACACTTATTATTATCATTATTAGCAATAATACTGCTAACATTAACAATATTAAACAATCCCATGTATGTACAAAATAACAAACACGACAGTACACAGTGTTGTCACTATGACGGGTGCAACATGAACAATATTAAACAATAGAAAATAACAGTGACGTCACTATGACGGGTGTAACATTAACAATATTAAACAATATAAAATAACAGTGACGTCACTATGACGGGTGTAACATTAACAATAACAGTGACGTCACTCTGACGGGTGTAACAGTGTTCATTCATTGTCTTTACCGTAGCATAAAAAGTGCACATGGCCTTAAAACGCCACAACACTCAGTCACCATATGTAAGTACCCAAAATAAAGACTCGAAATAAATATAAATTCAATGGGATCAGAAACATTGGAGGAAACAGGATTAAAAGCCGATGCTAACCGCCCATAGACAATACATGGGTACGGCTAGCAGCTACTATTAGCAAACAGATTCACTTACCAACTCGGCTTAATAACACTCTCTCGTCGCAACTTGGCCCTGATGGTCGGCACCTATAAGTTTACAATTAGTTGTAAAATGTTGGACGGTTGTTTTTACGATATGCAGGCAAACGACAACTTTAAAACATACCGGCTTCAGATGTCGCCAAGCTTTGAGAACAAAGCAGGAAACACGGCCGTTCTGGTCACAAGTTCAAAGTTGACAGTCGTTGCTGGAGGTGGCTGCTGGACAGGACGGAAGGCGGAAGTAAACCAAGAGCGGTGGCTAAACACGTGAGAGTATCCAAATCTTCTTGGCGGTTGAGCATAAACTGTTTTGTGACTGGATCGAGATGGAAGGGGATAGTGACGGGATTATGAGGAAGGTATGGACGTGGATAGGACTAGAGGGGAGAAAGGAAAGAAGGGGAGCGGAGGGCATGAGGGAAAGTCGAGTGCTAAAAGAGCCCATGAAGAAGATGAAGAAGTAGAAAAAAGGAAAAAGACTATGGAAGATAATTATAGGATTATATATACATTTAAATCAAGTCAAGACATGAATGACATAAGTTTAATGACACTGGTTAAGGGGTTAAAGAAGGACATCGGAGAGGTGGAGATAGCGAAGGTGCTTAGGGACGGGCGACTTTTGATTAAATGCAAAAATGGAGAGCAAAAAAGTAAAGCAATGCGGTTGCAAAAACTGTGCAATAAGATAATAAAGGAAAAAATCGAAGTGGGAGGACGAAAGGGGGCAAGAGGAGTAGTGACAGGAATTCCAAGAGGTGAAAATTTAGAAGAATTGAAAAGACAAATAAAAGGGGGAACTGTCAAGATGTTGACAAGAATGATGGCATATAGAAATGGAGAAAAGATGGAGAGCGAATCAATATTAGTACAGTTTGTCGAGGAAGTCCTCCCGCAGAGAATCATGATTGGGTTTTTAAGCTTTTATGTTAGAGCTTACGTCCCATCCCCAGTACGCTGCTTCAAGTGCCAACGCTATGGGCACGTAGCCAGTGTGTGTCATGCTAAGTTGAGATGTGGAAGGTGTGGAGGGGAGCATGAATATGGACAATGTGGAGATAATGATCTGGTCAAATGTTGTAACTGTGGCGGGAATCACACAGCAGCGTATGGGGGATGTGTCATTAGGAAACAGGCAACAGAAGTACAGCAAATCAGAGTAGAAAGAAATATTACATACGCAGAGGCAGTTAAAGTAAGAAATCAAGAAAGTGCAGAACAAGATAGAAGTGAGAATAGTTCAGAACGAGACAGAAGTGGCAATAGTTCAAGTAATAAAAAACAAGAGGCAACAAATACAGGACTTTCTATGGACAAGCTAGTTGTGTTCCTGGCATATGTCATAAACTGCACAGAACAGGCAAGAAATAAAACTGAGAAGATCAAAATAATAGTCAAAGCAGCAGCAAAGTTCTTAAATTTAAAAGAACTATCTTGGGAACAGGTACAAGGTGAACTACAGAGAGTAGACGAGACAGAGTCATGTTACCACAATCCAACGCCATGTTAATTATTCAGTGGAATGCCAGAAGTTTAGTAGCAAACGGACAGGAACTAAAGGGATATATTAATAATATGAAAAATAAACCACATATAATATGTATTCAAGAAACCTGGCTGAAGCCAAAATTGAGCTTTATAATAAAAGGATATGTAACAATACGTAAAGATAGGAATGATGGGCAAGGAGGAGGATGTGCAATATTTATTAAAGAAGACATGCATTATACAATATTAAAAGAAAAACAAGAACTAGAAATAGTAGGGGTAGAAGTATGGAATAATAAAGAAAGATACAAAGTGCTAAACTTCTATAATCCGTGCAAGAAATTACAAATTCATCAACTAGAAAAAATAGTCGAGCACTGGAGTGGCAATATCATTTGGTGTGGTGACTTTAATGCACATAGCACAATGTGGGGTGAAAGGGATGACTGGAATGGGGAAACATTGGAAGCATTTTTGGAGGAAAAAGAACCGGTGTGTGTGAATGATGGGTCGGGAACAAGATTAGATGTAGTTACGGGTAAAGAAACAGCAATAGATTTAACACTGGTGTCACAAGGGTTAGCAGGAAAGGTAGAGTGGGAAGTAAATAAAGACAGCACTATAGGAAGTGATCACTACCCAATCTTCATTCACATAAACATAAACCAAAGGACAGAAAGCACTAAAAAAGAAGGAAGATGGAAGTATAATCACGATGATTGGGGACAATTTAGGGAAAGTACCGACATGACATTAAAGGAAGTGGATATAAATCAAGATATTGAACAACTAAATACAGATATTACAAAGTGCATAATAGAAGCAGCCAAAAAAAGCATACCAAGGAGTAGTATAGGGAAAAGAAGGAAGATAGTGCCGTGGTGGACACAAGCGTGCACAGACGCAATAAAAGAACGGAATAGAGCATTTAGAATATTGAGAAGAACACATAATTTCCAAGATATGATCCAATATAAAAGGCACCAAGCTAAAGTAAGGTACGTTATTAAAAAGACAAAAAAACACTATTGGAGAATGTTTTGTGAATCATTAAATAGAACTACTCCTTTAGGCCAAGTGTGGGGAATGATCAAGAAAATGTCAGGGATCAGAAGTGAACATAAAAATCATGTGATGAAAGATGGGACACGGTGTGTGGTAGAAAATAAAGAAAAAGCAGAACTTTTAGCAAAGACATTTGTTAAAGTGCACAGTAATGATAATTTGAGAAATGTAGAAAAACAAAAGAGAGAAGAAACAATTAGTTTAAATATTGGGGAAATGGTGGAAGACAATGATAATAGTTTAACCAACACTATAGATATGAAATTTTCTTTGAATGAAAGGGTTCGAATATTGAAAAAGGTTAAAAATACAACACCAGGAAAAGACCAGGTGAGTTATCAGATGATCAAAAACTTAAGCAGCATTGGCAAAGAAGTGGTCTTGAAATTATATAATAGGATATATGAAGAAGGGAAATTACCAGCAGAGTGGAAAGAAGCTGTAATAATTCCAATATGCAAACCAGGGAAAGACCCGGAAGAGGCAGGTAATTATAGGCCGATAGCATTGACCTCAAATTTGGGTAAAGTAATGGAAAAAATTATTAATGAAAGACTAGTATATTATTTAGAGTCAAAAGAAATAATAAAAAACTACCAAAGTGGATTTCGCAAAGCAAGAAACACAAACGACCCAGCAGTGCAGCTGGAAGAGGAAATTAGAAAGGGACAAATAAATAAAGAAAGTATAATTGCAGTATTTTTTGATATAGAGAAAGCTTATGATATGTTGTGGAAACAGGGGTTGCTGATAAAAACTAAATATAATTGGGATTAGAGGGAAAATGTATAGATGGATAAAAGACTTCTTAACAAGTAGAAAAATATCAGTAAAAATAGAGAATGAATACAGCAGAGTATATGAAGTGGAAAATGGGACCCCGCAAGGGAGTATAATAAGTCCAGTATTATTTTCAATAATGATAAATGAAGTTTTTAGTGAAGTGGAAGGATTAGTGGATGTGGCACTGTTTGCTGACGATGGAGTGATGTGGAAGAGAGGTAGAAATACTAATCATATAGAAAAGAAGATTCAAAAAGCGGTAAATAAAGTTCAAGAATGGGGAACGGCGTGGGGTTTAAGATTCTCTGTTGGAAAGACAAAAGTCATAAATTTTACAAGGAGGAAAGTACAAAACAAGATCCAAATTAAACTCTATGGAGAATATATAGAAGAGGTACAAGTATTTAAATATTTGGGTATATGGTTTGATAAAAATATTAACTGGTCAACCCACATCAGCAAAATAGTGGAGAAAAGTAAAAAGGTGTTAAATGTAATGAGGGCTTTGAGGGGTAAAGACTGGGGGGCTGATAGGCAGACATTGAAAGCAATATACATCAGTTTAATACGATCTGTTATTGATTATGGATGCATTATTTATCAATCTGCTGCAAAAACATTACTTGGGAAAATAGACAGGATCCAATCACAGGCTTTAAGATTATGTTGTGGAGCTACTAAATCAACCCCAGTTGCAGCATTACAAGTAGAGATGAATGAAAAACCTTTAGATATGAGGAGAGATCAACTGTCAGTAGTTTATTGGGCAAACTTAAAAGGGTCCAAGCAAGGACATCTAACCCATCAAGTACTATTAAACTACCAAGAAAAAGAGAAGAAAAAAATAAATAGTTTTGGGTGGATAATAGGAGACAGATGTAATAAAGTTCAAATTGATAATATTAAAGTTAGCCCTACAGTACCAATCCCCGCAATACCACCGTGGATGTATGAAAACCCAAATGTAAACATGCAATTACTAAAGAATAGAAATTTAAATAGTTACCAGATAGAACAATGGATTGAGGAAACGTTTTTAGACAACATCATGGTGTACACAGATGCATCAAAAACTATAAATAATAAGGTAGGAGCAGCAGCTGTTATTCCACAAGGAAACATAGTATTAAATAAAAGAATTAGTGATAAATTATCTGTTTTTACGGGAGAATTGGTAGCAATTTATCTGGCAATTAATTGGATAGAAGAAAATAAAGCAAGAAAAGCAGTCGTGTGCTCGGACTCCAGCAGTGCATTGACTAGCATAAAAAACATAGCGTCAGAAACAAGACAAGATTTAGTTTATGAAATAGTTCAGGCAGTCTACAGAATAAGTAAAGCGGGAGGTGTGGTAACATTTCTTTGGGTTCCTGCTCATGTAGGAGTTGAGGGGAACGAATTAGCTGATAAGTACGCAAAACAAGCAACCACTAAAACAGAAGTAAACATGGAGATTAAGCACAGTAAAGAAGAAGTGAAGAACATCATTAAGATAGAACACAATAAAAAGTGGCAGGATAATTGGAATAAGGAAACAAAAGGTAGAGAGTATTGCAAAGTCCAGAGGAGAGTAGGTGTAATGAGAGGAGGCAATAGAAATAGGAAGGAAGAAGACATTATTACTAGAATGAGATTAGGACATACATATCTAAATAGTTCATTGAAATTAATGGGGAAACATGCTACAGGACTGTGTGATTCTTGCCAACAGATAGAAAATGTAAGACATGTTTTAATACATTGTAGAAAATATAATAGAGAAAGGGAAATACTGGGAAATAAGTTAGCGAAAGAGAATATTAGGTTAGCAGTGGAAGATATATTAGGATTGCACTCAGAACACACAGGTTATAAAGCAATACACACATTTTTTAAAAACACTGGGTTAAATAAAATAATTTAGAGTAGGAATCCACCTCGATCCACACTCCATTCCAGTAGGTGGGTTGCTTGCCAACCGCCATAAAATCACAAGAAGAAGAAGAAGAATGTCTCCAAGCTTAGCCACCGCACCTGGCAGCCATCTTGGGACGGTGGATCATATAGAGCGCGATAGGCTGCAGCGGGTCACGTGAGCGCGTGTGTTAAACTTGTGAGATTAAACGTGGAAACGGCGCAGGTAATATGAGGGGATGCCATGAGAGGAAATATGGCTTATTTCACGCACGCCTCCACACTTTGTTTTGTTTAACCCCTTCTTAACTCTGGACGTACATTGAAAATTCATGCAACCCTAACTCAAAATGCCGGACATTTGATGCATTTAAGAAACTCCACCAAGAGGACATGTCCGGGGAAAAGAGGACGTATGGTCAGCCTATGTCAGGGCAGATGCAAAGGGAAAAGCTACATAATGATAATGAATTGGATTCATACAATGTACGCAATTTGTACCATGTTTTCATTACCGTGAGAATAAAAAATAATAGTCTGTCAATAGAATCCATCAAATGACAGCATCGTCAAAACAACCTGACACGGGCTAAGCCAATCGATGCCAGTGTGTCTGCTCGCTCAGCTGTCAAACTCATTGCAGTTAGATTTTTCTGCCATTTTTGAGTATTAGCTTTGTCTTGGCCATCACTCTGCCTATGCTTGGCAGCAGCTAGTTAAAAGTTATGAGCTTAGTTTTCGGCAATCAGATTCCAAATGTGACTTTTTTTTATTCCGCAGTAACATTGTTCTTGTAAAAAAAAGAGAATGTCATGTGGCTATCAATACCATAAGGTACATGCTAACTTTGAGGTATTGCTAGCTCACTTTTTTAGAAGATGCATGTAGTAACTTATCTCTTCTTTTGTTGTTATAATAGCTGTTTAACATAAACATTCAGCTTTGTGATAGTGACACAAAACTTTAGGATAGTGACACTACACTTTGTGATATTGACACTACACATTACAGGATAGGATAGCAATTTATTGTCTTTGCATCCAAGAAGTACAACACAATTACATTTCCAGCACATACTCGTTGAAGAGCAGACATGCATTGTGCATGGTGACAAAACAGGAATGCTGATGGGTCACCGCCTGGATGAGTAAAAAAAAAAGTTGTTCCCAAACTAGGACTAGTTTTCCCGCATCTTTTCCTGCGGCAGCTACCACCCGCGGTCCGTGTGGTGCTAACTAACTCCACTTCTCTGGCCTCCGGCGATTACCGGGGCTTGGCTGAAGAAGCTGACCGGGTGCTTCTGGCTTCCAGACGGGTTGCCGTGCAGAGCGTAGAAGCGCCCCCCCTGCAGACGATGGAGAACGCGAACCCAGCGGTAGTGGCGGGAGTCGCTACCCGGAAAAGGCGCGAAGCGAGCCAGTGCTTCTTCCATCAACGTTTTGGCGCCAAAGCTCGACGGTGCGTGCCTCCATGCTCCTTCACAGCCCATGGAAACTCCAACGTCGGCGTTCAGTGGCGGCTGTGAGCGCCGGCGAAGCAACCGAGCTGCTCTTCATCGCTGACTCGTCGTCAAGGAGACGTTTCCTGGTGGACTCCGGTTCGCAAGTCAGCCTGTTACCTGCCACGGACGCGGACAAGGCGACAGGTGGCTGCGGGCCGCTGCTGAATGCCGCCAACGGCTCATCAATCGACACTTTCGGGTGACCCCACTGTAGAAATAGCCTTCATGTCTTCTAGCACATACGCTGCAATGGCTTTATCAATGTTGTCCTGGCTAGCAGTCCCTCCGTTAAAATCCTTAGGTGGAGGTGGAGGTGGAGGTGAAGTGTGTCTCTCTTTATTAGCTTTGTCCAAGCATGTTGGTTTTGTAGTTGTTTCAGCAGATTTGAATTGCTGTTTTGGGCAGAAGATGGGATCTTTGATCCAATACACAAATAACATTTAACTAAAATGTTATTTTCTTTGTGCTCGACAAAAGAAAAGTAGTGAGAATATCTCCATGTTAAAAAACTCTGCTTCGGCTCCGCCACGATGTCTCGTTAGTAAACACAGACAAACACACACCCCGCCCCCACCCCACACACACAGCGCACCTCTTGTGACACAGGAAGAATCAGAAGGACGACACCGCAGCTCTCCAATAAAACACACTCAGATCTTCTCAGTTTCTAGCCGACACTATATAAAAAATAACGCAGTAACGGTAACTGAGTTACTGAATATAAAAAATAACGCGTTAGACTACTAGTTACCGCCGGCAATAATGGCGTTACAGCAGTGGCGTGCCGTCACTAGAGGCAGGGGAGGCACGGCCTCACCTGCCATCATGGAAAGAAAAAAAAAGTAAAAAGAAAAAAATAATAATTAAATTGTTATATGTATCCAGTGATAATACTAAAGTTATTTTCCATTTAACTTCACCAGTTTTAGATTATTTGTATTTTTATTTTCACATTTGCCGTTCAAATACTGAGAAGAGACGGTGCGGTGATCAGCAGCGAGTTGAGGCACGTCACTGATTTGTGCCTCAACGTGGATTGTGCGCAATGACTCGGCTAACTGCTGGCCTGCTGTGCAGTGAGACCGTATTGCTATACGAATTATATTATACATTTCCATAGTTTAGTTAGCTGAGGTATATAATGTACAGTGTATTTTGTCAACATCTGTATGTGTGTAACGTATTTGTTGTGCTGAGCGATCATAAAACTGGAGGCTCGTCTCATAACCCCGCCTCCTGGTGCCAAGCACCTCCGCCGCAGACTGCACCGCCCGACGGGAGCGCCGCGGCCACACCAACCAAAGCCCACACCCAAACCCTCCACGTGCAAGACCGAATCCACCCAAAAAAAGTCACTTAAGAAGCCAAAAAGTTCAAAAACAACAATACTCGCGCTGCAGGAGCCGCGAACGACCGCAGGGACACAACATTAGGTACACCTGCACTGCAGGTTCATATGTTTGTAAATCTGACTGTGATGAGTCGTGCCTCACCAGACATTAACCTCACCGCACGCCACTGCGTTACAGTAACGCTTTACTTTGTAACGCGTTAGTCCCAACACTGCACACGACACAGACCAGTGACGTGCAGTCACTAGAGGAAAGAAAAAAAATGTAAAAAGAAAAAAAAAAAATTAAATTGTTATATGTATCCAGTGATTATACTATAAAGTTATTTTCCATTTAACTTCACCAGTTGTCGATTATTTTTATTCAAAATCGCTGAATTTTCACATTTGCCATTCAAATACTGAGAAGAGACGGTGCGGTGATCAGCAGCCTGTTGAGGCACATCACTCAGTTGAGCCTCACATGGAGGACTCAGCTAACTGCTGGCCTGCTGTGCAGTGACACCGTATTACTATATGAACTATATTATACATTTCCATAGTTTAGTTAGCTGAGGTATATAATGTACAGTGTATTTTGTCAACAACTGTATGTGTGTAACGTATTTCTTGTGCTAAGCAATCATAAAACTGCTGCGAAGACGCACTGTGTGAGGCTCGCAGTAATCCCGCCTCCTGGTGGTAGATGCACCCTCGCCGTAGAATGCACCCCCTGACGGGAGTGTTATATCAACTAAAGCCCACACTTAAACTTTCCACGTGCAAGATTGAATCTATTTAAAAAAGTTATTTAATAAGAAGCCAAAAAGTGCAAAAACAATAATGTTCGTGTTGGAGGAGTGGTGAATGACAGGGCCACAACATTAGATACACCTGCAGACTGCAGCACGGATTTCATATTTCATTCATTCACAACTCCTCCAACACGAACATTATTGTTTTTGCACTTTTTGGCTTCTTATTGAGCTGCTGCATTTTTTGGTTGGGTTGTTTATTTATTTTGAGTAACTTCTACATTTCTAAAAGGGGATGAATGTAATAGAGTGATCTATGTTTGTCTGTTGCCATCTCCTGGTTAATGTTGGCTATAGCGTACTGGGGTTACTTTTTGGTTGGCCAACGATTTACGTGGTGTTGCGCACCTGACGTCAAGTGTGTTGAGTCTGTTCTGAAGTCTACAGTAAAGAGACGTACTTCATCACCTCGCATGGTTATTGCCTCCAACCCAATATATTACATAAAGGTAAGACCATAATAACGTTTTTTTTATTAAATGTGCTTTTTTGTGTGCTACAGTTTGTATGTTTAAAGTTAAAGTTAAGTTAAAGTACCAATGATTGTCACACACACACTAGGTGTGGTGAAATGTGTCCTCTGCATTTGACCCATCCCCTTGATCACCCCCTGGGAGGTGAGGGGAGTAGTGGGCAGCAGCGGCGCCGCGCCCGGGAATACATTTTGGTGATTTAAGCCCCAATACCAACCCTTGATGCTGAGTGCCAAGTAGGGAAGAATGCTGGTATGAGCTTTTAAACATAACTCGTTAACTGCTGCCAATCAAATGGTGAATAAGATACCCTTTAGGGTTCATATGTTTGTAAATCTGACTGTGATGAAGTCAGTGCCTCACCAGCCATGAACCTCACCGCACGTCACTGACACAGACATACATTGGGAGCTCTCAACATTCAATATAGCTTCTGGCCTGTCGCTCAAATATGTCCATGTACAACTTTGACACAAATGATAATTCCTATAAATGAACACCCACCAAACATGCTAATTGATTGTATTGACTTAAATGATGTATTTGATATAATATGTCATTTAAAAGGTATGTGCTCTACACATGAATGCCATACAAACATTATATTATATTGTTTAATACTTTGTCACTAATATTTTAAATAGTATTATAGGGACAAGCAGTAGAAAATGAATGGATGGAAATACTGAGTGTAACTGTAATGGATAGAAACAGTGATGCATCTGTGTGGTATTTATAAGATGACTCTAAAATTCTTCATTGGGTTCTATTTATTTTTTAATTCCTAAAACAATGTGGTTTGTAGATTCTCTATGTATACAGTATGCCATCAATAGCATTCATACTGTTATCCATTCTAAGCTATATGTTGTTGTCTGATGTGTGTTGTATTGACTATTTATTAATTGATTATTTATTGTGGGCCATGTGTGTGGAGTTAAAAACTCAGAAGTGTCAGTCAAGTGTCAGTCCATGCCCTACATGGTCAAAACCATTGACGACTACAATTCCCAGGGGAAATGGCCGCCAAATTACTAAACGAAGGCACCTGAAAAGGAATGGCGGTTCAGTCAGATTCCTTCACCAAACAAGCTGCATGCAAGGAAGAACAGCAAGCAGCCACAACCGCAATATCTACTCTACAAGTTTCTCCAAACACACCAATGGTCGGTGAATATGCTTGTTCACTTGATGACGATTGAAATGCTTACTTTGATATGCTTAACTTGTACCTGCAAGCTTCTTAATTTGTGGGCTCTGTACCGAGGATGTCCTTTGAGACACTTGTGATTTAGGGCTATATAAATAAACATTGATTGATTGATTGATTAATTTGCTTACTCAACTATCCTAATTTGTTTGAACTGGGATTCAAGTTGAACCACTGCATTACTGCATTTAAGTTTGAGCATTGACTGCATACTGTGTTTGACGAGTTAAAAGCAAGTTGTTTAAAGCACACGTAAATGGTTTAAGCTTAAGTTAAAATGGCAAATGGTTAAAGTTAAAAGGTTTAAAGTCAAAGCTTATGGTTTTACTGTTCAAAGGTAAAAGTACAAAAGATTAATGCAAAGTTAAAGGATACATTCATGTTTGTTTAACTCTTGCTAAAAGTTAAGCTTGAATTTAGAATGTTAAAAGTTTAAAACACTTTGAGAAAAGAGACAATCAACAAGTTCGTAGCCATTCTTATAGTTTCAATATTCCCTTTAATTACTCTTATTTTTGAATGGATGTACTTCAGTTCATTTAACCTGCTTGTTCCATTCAATTGATTTAAGTTGATACTTTAATTCAATGGTCCCCAACCACCAGGCCGCGGCCCGGTACCGGTCCGTGGATCGATTGGTACCGGGCCGCACAAGAAATAAAAAAAAGAAATAAAAAAAAATGTATATATTTTTTTTTTTTTAATTTTTTTTTTATTTATTTATTAAATCAACATAAAAAAAACACAAGATATACTTACAATTAGTGAACCTACCCAAAAAACCTCCCTCCCCCAAACAAAAGGGTTGTTTCTTTCTGTTATTAATATTTCTGGTTCCTACATTATGTATAAATATAGATCAATACAGTCTGCAAGCACACATGATTGTATTTTTTTATGAAAAAAACCCCAAAAAAACAAACATATTTTTCACTTAATTTACACAAATTACATAGTATCGTAAACAGTACAGATGAAAACCGGTAACGATAAGGACATTGATATCGGTCTCGATAAAATCCTAACGATATACATCTCTAGACACTACCCTTTGATAGTGACACTACACTTAAAGGCCTACTGAAATGATTTTTTTTTTATTTAAACGGGAATAGCAGATCCATTCTATGTGTCATACTTGATCATTTCGCGATATTGCCATATTTTTGCTGAAAGGATTTAGTAGAGAAAATCGATGATAAAGTTCGCAACTTTTGCTCGCTGATAAAAAAAAGCCTTGCCTGTACCGGAAGTAGCGTGACGTCACAGGAGCTAGTATTCCTCACAATTCCCCGTTGTTTACAATGGAGCGAGAGAGATTCGGACCGAGAAACTGATGATTACCCCATTAATTTGAGCGAGGATGAAAGATTCGTAGATGAGGAACGTTACAGTGAATGACTTGAGAGGCAGCGATGGACGTATCTTTTTTCGCTCTGACTGTAACTTAGGTACAAGCTGGCTCATTGGATTCCACACTCTCCTTTTTCTATTGTAGATCACAGATTTGTATTTTAAACCACCTCGGATACTATATCCTCTTGAAAATGAGAGTCGAGAACGCGAAATGGACATTCAGTGCCTTTTATCTCCACGACAATACATCGGCGAAATGCTTTAGCTACGAGCTAACGTGATAGCATCTTGCTTTAACTGCATATAGAAACAAAAGAAATAAACCCCTGACGGGAAGTACAGATAGAAAATCAACAATACTATTAAACCGTGGACATGTAAATACACGGTTAATGCTTTCCAGGCTGGCGAAGGTTAACAATGCTGTGCTAACGACGCCATTGAAGCTAACTTAGCAACCAGACTGCACAGAGCTATGCTAAAAACATTAGCTCTCCACCTACACCAGCCAGCCCTCATTTGCTCATCAACACCCGTGCTCACCTGCGTTCCAGCGATCGGCAGAAGGACGAAGAACTTCACCCGATGCGTTTGGCGGCCCGGAGACGTAGGAAGTCAAGGTGAAGTCGGCGGCTAGAGCGGCTAGCGCTCCAACAAAGTCCTCCTGGTTGTGTTGCTGTAGTCCGCTGCTAATACACTGATCCCACCTACAACTGTCTTCTTTGCAGCTTTCATTGTTCATTAAAAAAATTGCAAAAGATGTCCAGAATACTGTGGAATTATGAAATGAAAACAGAGCTTTTTGTATAGGATTCTACGGGGTACCATAACTTCCGTTACTCGGACTTCGTCACGCGCACACGTCATCATACCGCGATGTTTCAGCCGGATATTTCCCTGGAATTTTAAAATGTCACTTTATAAATTAACCCGGCCGTATTGGCATGTGTTGCAATGTTAAGATTTCATCATTGATATATAAACTATCAGACTGCGTGGTCGGTAGTAGTGGCTTTCAGTAGGCCTTTAATGATAGTGACACCACGCTTAATGATAGTGACACTACACTTAATGATAGTGACCCTCTGCTTTACACCCTACACTTTGATGGTGACACTACACTTTGATGGTGGCACTACCCTTCGTGATGGTGGCACTACACTTTATGATGTGGCACTACACTTTATGATGGTGGCACTACACTTTATGATAGTGATTCTTTGCTTTACACAGTACAATATATGACAGTGGCATTACTCACTGTGATAGTGACACTACACTTTATGACACCACACTTTATGATAGTGACTCTCTGCTTTACGCACAACATCCATCCATCCATTTTCTACCACTTGTCCCTTTTGGGATCGCGGGGGGTGCCGGAGCCTATCTCAGCTGCATTTGGGCGGAAGGCGGTGTACACCCTGCACACGTTGCCACCTCATCACAGGGCCAACACCTATAGACAATATTCACACACTAGGGCCAATGTTTTTTTTAAATCCAATATAAATTTTTTATGTAAAATTATTTCTTTTTAATGCAAAATGGTGACATTTGTCATAAAAATCCGACTTCTATTACAATATTGCCAATTTTTTTGTTGTAAAATAGTGAAAGGTTTTGAGTAAAATTATGACCTGTCATAACTTTGCCAAGTAAAAATTACGATTTCCGGTATAATGTCGCCAAAATGTAAAAGTTTCCCTATAAAATTGTGACTTTTCAACTAAAATTATGACTCTTTTCATAAAATTGCCAACATTGTAAGCTTTTCTTGTGAAATTGCAACTGTTATTGAGTAAAATTTCAACTTTTATCATAATATTGCACAAATGTTCAGTTTTTCGAGTAAAATATTGACTTGCATTGAGTAAAATTACGTTTTTCTTGTGAAACTGTAACCCTTTTCTTCTGAAATTCCAACTAATTGTTCACAGAAAGCTTTTTTACATTTGTATAGCATGTACTGTATACATTATTAATGTTGTAAATGCAAATCTTTATATATCTAAAAAGGGTGGTCCTAAAGAGGTAGGCATTTTTCGGAGGTCTCAAGAAGTGTGTGTGTGTGTGTGTGTGTGTGTGTGTGTGTGTGTGTGTGTGTGTGTGTGTGTGTGTGTGTGTGTGTGTGTGTGTGTGTGTGTGTGTGTGTGCGTGTGTTTATGTGTGTGTGTGTGTTTGTTATTTCTACCCTTCTTGAGACATCAACAAGGAAAAGTACCTTCCATATGAGGACGGGTGAACAAGTTGGGACCGAAATCATGGTCCCAATACGGAAAACCATTGCATCTAATAGAGAGCCAAATACTAGAGTCTGTAAACATTGCTCCCAAGTCAAGATTTTTTGTTGATTTAATGTGCATACAAAAGTAAACATTGACAGGTGCAAAGGCAGCAATATATGATAAAACAAGACGCCAGCTAAAGAACGACTGTGGCGAGGCGGAGCCGGAGGGCCGACGGCAGGGCGTGCTGCACCGAAGCCCGCTCCAAGATGGAGGCCAGGAGGCGGGAACGGCGAGCAAGCGGCGAGGCAATCGTGACCAGGTGCGGAGATCGCGCACCTGGTCACAATCAGCTGATGATCCCCTCGCGGTGTTTAAGAAGGCGGCGGCCGAGGACGACGGGGCGGAAGGAGGTGGAGAGCCCGGAGTGCTGGAGGAGCGAGAGAAACCGACAGCAAGACGAAGACGCGGCCGGCTGAAAAGCTAAAAGCAGGCGGCGGAGCGAGGAGCAGGTGGAAGTGCTGAAAAGCACGAGACAGACTTTTATTATTGAAAAATAAAGAAGTCTAAACCTGCTCACGACGATGTCGTCCTTTGATGGTCCAGCGAACCCACCCGGAAGCGAGGGTCTTCCACAACGACTTCCCTATTCATCCCTGAAAAAACCCGCCAGATGAACAGCAGATTTTATGACTTCTGGTGCTGATGTAAGACAACCCGCGTCCCATATGTGACCATAGGATGAACAAATACACTACGGTCCTAAGACTATAGTGGCCATTAACAGTTAGCTTCTACTGTTAATGGGTTGCCCATCTGTAGAAGAAGGTAACAAATACAAGAATGTGTGTGTGTGTGTGTGTGTGTGTGTGTGTGTGTGTGTGTGTGTGTGTGTGTGTGTGTGTGTGTGTGTGTGTGTGTGTGTGTGTGTGTGAGCATGTGTGTAACCAGTTTACAGGTAAGCCTACTCCACAAAGGTTGAATTGATGCAACTGTACTCTTCAACAAAAAAGACTCCACTTGCCCCCATTCAACCGTTCACTTAAATAAACAAGGCACAAAAAACATTTTTTATAGGGAGCTACCTACTCGGCGACCACTACCCAACATTCATTTTTGAGAAAAACTTAAATATACTGAAAAAAACAGGGATGCAGCAGACTATACAATGCAAGGCCAGAAGGGCAGCTTGCAGGCAAGATAAGAAAATACTTGACATACCTGTACCAATCAGAGAAAAGGACAGGCGTATTCCTGCTGGAGCCACTGCACTTAAAAGTAAATCGCAGGAGGTGTTCCTTATTTCCTCTCCCATTACCGGGCGCATTGTCATCTGGGGAGGAAACAAGAAATTAAACAGAAAAAACGGAACAACTCCAAAGGTGTGGTGCTCACAACAGTTAGTTTTTCTGTTACCTTAAAGTATATTAGAAATAATTGTCAGTAGCATAATACAATACAGATAAACTGTGATGTTTTCTCTCCACAGTGTTACCCTTTGTCATTCATGGCAAAAGAGTATAAACATCGCTGTTGCAGACCTACTTTGCCTGTGAGCACGTCTTAGCATCAGCACCACATGCAGCGCTGAAACCCTGCCCTCCTATTTCAATCACTTGCAGCTTACCTTGCTGACATAGATGACTAAACTCCGTGGGGTTTAAAGGAGGGACAAACACACACGCGGTAATAGATTCACCACACTCACCTCGGGACGGCTGTGATAAATACTGAGTGGCCGACCGCGGCGCGCAGTAGGATACAGCTCATTCCACGCGGCCAAAGATGTATACCAGGAAATGACACACATTGTATATCTCACTGAATGGCTAATGACACGCTGCAGACACTGCGGCCTCGGTGGGAAGTGGAATGAATACGTTCAGGAAGGCGATACAAAAGCTTCTCCATGTAAGTACTATTAAAGTCCAGTTGCCATCTTGTAGCTTTTACCCAGCTTTCTGTGGTCTATGCATTTAACTGGCGCTGGTAAGGTTGAATACATATTTAAATGGAGAATGTATCCCTGGATATTTTCAGTTGGTGCTATCGTTCTAGCATGCTAACTTTTAGCATGTTAGCCAATTGTATAGGTAGAAAACCAAAAGTCATTGGTATTGTCAGTTTGCACTATAAAGCTAGCATGCTAACTTAGACTTAGACTTCCTTTTTATTGTCATTCAAATTTGAACTTTACAGTACAGATAAGAACGACATGTTGTTGTATTAGCTCGTTGTAGTGCAGGATACAATAAGGTGCAGATATAAATAAATAGATTACTGTACAGATATATATGTTTTGCACTTTTGCATATGCATCCATGTTTGTAGATGTATGTTATATTGTCTTTATATTCCAGCAAGTTAATCCATTTTTGGGGGGAATTGAGGGGATTATTATGATGCGTTCAAGAGTCTTATGGCCTGAGAGAAGAAGCTGTTACAGAACCTGGAGGTTCTGCTACGGAGGCTGCGGAACCTCTCTCTAGAGCACAGCAGTGAAAACAGTCCTTGGTGGGTGTGGGAGGAGTCTCTGCATATTTTCTGAGCCCTGGTCAGGCAGCGGCTTTTTGCGATCTCCTGGATAGGAGGAAGAGGAGTCCGGATGATTGTTTCCGCCGTCCTCACCGCTCTCTGCAGTATTGCAGAGAGTACTGTTAGTATGTCAGCAAATTTTGAAAGTATACAACTAAAAGCGGCTTGGCTCAGATGATAGGGTGTTCATTCAGAAACTTGAGGGTTCCTGATACAAACCCAGCTTCTGCCATCCTTGTCACTGCCTTCGTGTACTGGTCACTCTGTCAGAGCTACAGCGCTCCTCTGTGGAGAGAGGAGCACCTTCCAGAAGGACAACCATCTCTGCAGCAATCTGTCAGGTTCAAACACTGTTGACATCTATTAATCAGACAAGGAGCAAGGAATCATGCAGAGATAGAGTTCAATTTAGCTCATGAGGAGACACGTGTTTTGGGCTGTATTCTAGTTACAGATCCAAACTACGTTCTAAAAGTCCAGCCCGCATGCTTCCTCTCTTTATTTGGAAGGTCCCTGTTACATCACTGAAGCTGTCGCTGAGGGAAGGGGGTAATCTCGACAACTCCAGTTAGACACAATATATGATTACACAAAAATGCAAATGTGTTGATGCTGGTGCTATCACCCCATCTCTGCTTTGTCTGCGTCCCGGTACCCGATGTTCGGCCTTGGCAGTCAGCAGGCCGAGTCTGGACACAACACTGATAGAGACGGCTGGCAATCTTTTGGATTTGGAAAAATACCACTTCAGCACAATTGACAATAATTTATAGCAACAGCCCTTAAGCATAAAGTTGTGTGATAATATATACATAATTATTCTAACACAATCCACCAATCCAACATGTATGATATGCCAGACGGAAGCTATTTCTTCATAAACGTTTGCCAAAATGCACCTGAAAGACTTTCAGTCAGAAACAAAATTCTCTGGTCTGATGAGACAAAGATTGAACACTTTGGCGTGAACCAAACCAGGCACCACTCATCACCAGGCCAATACCATCCCTACTGTGAAGCATGGTGGTGGCAGCATCATGCTATAGGGATGGTTTTCAGTGGCAGGAACTGGGAGACTAAGCAGAATAGAGGGAAAGATGAATGCAAGCAATGTACAGAGACACCCTGGATAAAATTTGCTCCAAAGCACTCTTGAACTCAGACTGGGGCGACGGTTCATTTGTTCAGCAGGACAAGGGCCCTAAGCACACAGCCAAGATATCAAAGGAATGATTTCAGGACAACTCTATAAATGTCCTTGAGACTCGAATATGATTGAACATCTCTGGAGTGATCTGAAAATGGCTTCCCATCCAACTTGATGGAGCTTGAGAGTTATGGGTGAAAGAGGAGTGGAATGAATGAGGTATGTGTACCAAACTTGTAGCATTGTTTTCAAATACATTTGAGGCTGTAATTGCTGCCAAAGGTGCTTCAACAAAGTATAAAGCAAAGGCTGTGAATAATTATATATGTGTGATTTCTTAGTTTTTTTAATTTCTAATACATTTCTAAATTTTGTAAAAAAAATAAAAATAAAATCTGTTTCACAATGTCACTATGGGGTATTGTGTGTAGAATTTTGAGGACAAAAATGAATGTATTCCATTTTCAAATAAGGCTGTAACATAAAATGTAGAAAATGTGAAGCGCTGTGAATACTATATATTGTCTGATAGGTGTCAAATTGATCAGTTTCTGTACAGTAGTTATACAGATGACACACACATACTGTACACCGTATCACCTGATGAGCATTCATGTTCTCATTCTATGTATCCAATCAATAATTGAAAAGAAAAGCCTTCTTTGATTGAAGAGACAAAGCAGAGATTTACTGTGCCACAAAGAGGATTAGTGTCATAAGCACCTTGTTTCTAAAACATGTGAAAGACAAGTTTTGTAATCTTGCAGTGCAAATAGACGGTTATGATAACTTAAGCTACCAGATATATCAATGCACTCCCCAAAACTGCATAGTTTTATCATCCAAAATCCTCAGATTTCAGGTTTTTTTTCTTCCACCTGTTAGATGCAATAATCTGAATTCATAATGAATAACCCTTAAAAACGTAGATATACAAGTATTCAAGTTACAAAAATATCAAGTACATGTATTTATTTATATCATTAACTCAGTGGGTATTTGTGGTGCTGCACATTTGCAATAATTAACACTTTTCTGCTTGTTTCATTTCTGATACAATGCAGAGCATTTTAATCACATTGAACAAACAGACTGAGCGAACAGATTTTTGGCACAAACGCTCAATTTACCTCCAGCTCCTACAACAGAGGGATATTATTTCTGCTCCCTAATGGAGTGTGGGTGCAGGCAACACAGTGTGAAGTCATCCTGAGTGGCTGGACGAGTCTCTGTGACCCAGTATGTCTCCCATGGTAACGCACAAGAATGAAAAGCTTTCTTCCCAGCCTGCTCAGATCCTGACAACCAGGAAGCATCCAATCCACGTGCAGCCCCTCCCGTCAGCTTCACAGTAGGCTGTCGGAAAAACCTGGCGCCACCGTGGCACAATGGAACAGGGACTATTCTGAGCTACATTGTCTCGTTAAGCTCCTATTTGCAACTTTACAAAAAACACATTACTCTCTTTAACATAAATACAGACATAACATTTCTCTTCCCCCGTTTCAATTTTTGTGATGTGATTTTTATACTATTTGACTCAAACCTGAATTTTAATTTGATGCATGTTTTGGCCTAAAACTAATCAATGGGGAAGAAATTGTTCAATGATTCTATTTTTAGTGCAACATATCATATGTCATGTCTGTTGATCATGTTTTTGTTTGGCCATGTGCTGTTTGGTTTTTGGACACTTAGTTCCTGCTTTTTCACTCCCTTGTTTTGTCACCATAGCAACCATTAGTTTCACCTGTTCCACGTTTGGACTCACGCACCTGACACTAATCATGACACAGTATTTAAGCTTGTAGTTGCCAGGCAGTCTGCCTGGCGACATTACCTCCGCTACCGCTGTTACCTCCGCGACCCATGCTACCCATGAGATTCATGATTACCATAGTTCATGCTTCATGCCATGCCACAGTAAGTGTTTTGTTTCATGTCCATAGCTTTTGCCTAAGTGCTAGTTTTTACTTTCATTAGCCAAGTTTGTACCTCCGCCTTGTGCACGCTTTTTGTTCACTCTTTTTGTTCGAATTAAATCATGTCCTTACCTTCACGCCATGTCCGCTCCAGTTTCTCTTGCATCTCGGGAAAACAAACCCCACACATTCCACGTCGTGACATCATATTTAACATGGAATATTAGCAAAGCTCTCTGCCACAACTCCCACCGGGAATCAAACCCAATATTTCTGCCCTACATTTAGCGTGTGATCTGCATATGGTAGCCCTGGTGGGAACCAATTAATGCAAACAAAACAAAAGAGCAAAGATACATTTCACTTTTGATTCGACAGAGTGCCGATTCCTGATACCTGTGTATTGATTTCGGTACTTAACGCTAACAACTGTTGGTAGTTTGGTGTGTGTTTAAATGTTATGCTCTTGATTGCTGCAGAGCACCATCACAGTTCATGAGTCTAACTAACATATTTCGGAAAGAACCTGTTGCTCAGTCTGGTGGTCCTGCTACGGATGGTCTACAGCCTGAGGTGAGGGGGTCAAAAAGAGGGTGTGCAGGGTGCGTGAAATCCTTGGTAGAGCCCTCTTTCTGCAACACGTCTGTAGAAGCTCCTTGGGATGGAACTCCCTAATTAGATCAGAGACGCTGGTGTGCCTTCTTGAGCAAGACAGGAAGTGTTGTGCTCCACGAACACCAAGATACCTGATGCTACCTGATACGCTCACTTCTCCGATGTGCAGGGGTGACGGAGGGTGTCTGAACTTCCCACCACCATCTCCCTGGTTGTTTTTACATTGCTTTTGCACCATTCCACCAATGTTCTACCTCCTCTCTGTACTCGGACTCATCATTGTGATGCGTCCCACTACTGCTGTGTGGCCCTGCAAATTTCATAATACTATTTCTGGGGTGTTTATCAGTGCAGTCATAGGTCAGTAGTGTGAAGAGGAGGGGGCTCAGCACATACCCCTGGGGGGAGCTTGTGCTGATGGAAGAGGAGACAATGGATCCTGACAGTCCGCGGCCTGTCTATTTAAAAATAAATACAACATCCATCCATCCAATTTTTCTACCACTTGTCCCTCTCGGGGTCGCGGGTGTTTGGGGGGTGTGTGGCTGTTGCCTATCCCATCTTTACTCTGGCGGAAGGCAGAATTCACCCTGGACGAGTCACCACCTCATCGCAAGGCCAACACAGATAGACAAGCATTCACACACTAGGGCCAATTTAGTGTTGCCAATCAGTCTGTCCCCAGGTGCATGTCGTTGGAGGTGGGAGGAAGCCGGAGTACCCGGAGGAAAGCCACGCAGTCACAGGGAGAACATGCAAACTCCACACAGAAAGACCCAGCGACCCAGGACATTCTCGCTGTGAGGCACAAGCACTCATCCCGACGCTAACCACTGTTCCACCGTGCTGCCCATAAAATAAATTAAAATAAATGCTTCCCTGCCGTTACAATTAGTAACTGGAGTGAGTGAGAGAGTGGGTTGGGGGATTAAGCTGAAGAAACCAGCACAGCCGACTGTATCGCAATCACTTCTCTATAATTCCATAAAACAAAAGCAATAGACTTCAAACTAATCTGGAGCGTCAAAATAAAGACATGGCATTACATTAACAGGACTGTTCCTCTCCGCACACGGAGCAGACAAGTAAATTGTAGAGCGGCCGTGTTCAGTTCAGTTCAGTTTCAGCTTATTTCGAACATGCATACGATGCAATGTAATGCATCACATATTTCCAGGTGTTTCATTACAGCACAGACATGGCATGCTGTCGGTTTAGTAAAATTAGGTAAAAACATGTTCTGCAGTATATAAAAGAAACCGTATCCTTAATTGTCTGCTGTTCTGATGTGGCGCCATATAGAAAATCAAAACAGTGAAAACTTAAAATATGTTTTGATTCAGTCCTTCGTCCCTTTCTTCATTTCTCTTGTCCCTACACTCAAGGTAATGGAAATAAGTTAGTCGTATATCAATCCAAAATGAGGCAGACATTCTAACAACCTGTGGATGGCAGTCTCTTTGAAAGAACAGAAAGGGGCCAAGACCCGATACCTCTGTGATCCCACATACCTGAAGCTTCCAATGGTAACACACCAGCTCTGGCTAACAGAAGCAAGATTATAAGGCTGGGGGCAGGAATCTACCTGGACTAAAAAGTGTATTTATTGTGATTTAACCATACATTTTATAAGAACTGAAGACAGGTTTGAACTCAATTGAAGCGAGGTATTAGAATATTCTATTCAGGTAGCTTGTCTCAAGTACATCCTTTAGAAGAAATTAACCTGCCAAAGAAACTCAAATCATTTTTAATTTAAAAATATAAATCATGGTCCCATTGTGCTTCAACAGAGTGGCGGTAAGAGAGGACTGAGTAAGT
This sequence comes from Entelurus aequoreus, assembly GCF_033978785.1. Classification (NCBI taxonomy): domain Eukaryota; kingdom Metazoa; phylum Chordata; class Actinopteri; order Syngnathiformes; family Syngnathidae; genus Entelurus; species Entelurus aequoreus. The sequence goes on along the minus strand of NC_084742.1, from coordinate 32,698,956 downwards.
GGCTGAGACTCTACAAGACAGAGATAAGGCTTTTCATAACGATGCTGGGTTTAAACGCAGGTCAACACAAGTAGCTGCTGGTAAAGTGAAAAGAAGAAGTAGGCCAAGCATTGCTAATTGTCACAAGCAATCAAGACAGTTCATGTCATGTTTGCTTGGTGTTTACCACGCTTGATGTGTTTCTAGGTTAACTTCCTCAAGTCATCTTCTTTATCCAAACATTTTCTGAATACCTTCGCCTCTCAGCCCAGCCTGAGTGGTTTGGCCAGCGTATTGTATTTTCTACCCTTTCTACAGTTCTGTGGTGAAACATTTCCAAAGCACTACAAAGTCCCTTCAAGAATTTGCGAAGTTGCAATCACGCCAATTCAAGCAGACGCAATCAGACCCCACAACTTTGTCCAATGTGTCTTTTTCGCCAATCGAATTGGTCTCAAACGCTTACTGTCTAATCAAAACTTGTGTTTGATATTTGTGTAGACAAAGCAGGAACAACAACTTCCATCCATCCATCCATTTTGTCCTGCTCGACCATCTTGGGGTCGTGTAAAAATAAACTCTTTATTGATCAAACGGCGCAATTGACGTGGTCATGCGTAGCTCAGCTTACTTCTGGTTCCTGTCTACGGCATTCATTTTTCTGGGTAAGGTGGTAATAAACATTTAGCAACACACCGACGTCCTCGGGTCCTCACTTCCTAGTGTGTATGTATTCATATATTTATTCAACTTTCATTCATCCAGGATAAGACAATCAAGAACATATATTAATTTGCAATGCTGACCTATAAGCAGCATTTAGATGACCGAGATGTTAAAGTATGATGATAGTCTCTCATCATCTCTTAACTACCAACAAATTAGCGCTATAGATTTATCTCAACAGTTTACAAATACTCTAAATGTGTTTGGAATGTGTGGAACATTAATGCATGTTTAAGACGGACAAACACTTTTTACATGGAGAATGTCTGCAACTTATGGACGACAGAGCAGAGAACAGACAATTAGGAAGCCTTTAGTGGTGTTTATTTCTGTATTTATAATAGTTTTACCATTATTATAGTTAATTAAAACAGTACAGTCAGTTGACGATAAGGTCTGAGTATCTGCTTTTAAAACATCAATACAGTATTCGTTTTAAAATATTTGTTGAAATTCTCTATTTTTTTAGGTCAAGGTTAAAAGGAACACTCAAAACATTGATTACAAACTAAAAAAAAATCACAAGTTGATTCAATGTTATTGATAAGAATAAGCCTGATAAAATATTGCACATTTTGTGGCATGCGAATTCAGGCATTTTAGTGCCGCAAAAATCATGAAAAAGCAAAAAAAATGATAAAAAAATAGCTACAGCTATGTCCACCGCCTCATCAAAAGGTTCTTATTACTAAAAAGGACCTTCTTAAGTCGACGTCGACATACACGGTTGACCGCTTTTGTCTACAAAAAATTCAAGAGACCTAGGGGTAATTTCTATGAAAAATCGGTCCGCTTATGTCGACAATGTGCATGTTGTATTATTTCAAGCTTACTAATTATCGCTAAGCAACGGACAACAGCAACACAACTACTGTCAAGTTACATTACACAGCATTAAACATACACAGTTACTTCCTGTTCAGTACAAAATATGATTCAAAATAACAGCATGGTGGTATTAACAAAAGTTCTTCCACAAAAGCTAACAAAATGCACCTATGTATTGTTTTTTAGAGTGTTAGAAGAAAGATTTGTGAATGTACTAAAATGATCTTCAAGACAAATGAAGTTAGAGTAGCAGCTTTGTTAGATATGGCTATAAAATAGCATATGGAAACAGATGAATCAAAATAGAAGTACATATGCACAAAAGGGGGAATCGTCACTTATCTCCCATTATTGTCTCTAAGGAAAGTCATGTGTAAATTCTCAAGCAATTGCTAATTTTGTTTCAAGTTTTGTTATGTCGACAACCGCTTAAGTCCAAGGAATGTGGACATAATGTTTGTTTGTTTTGATCCCATTAGCAACAGCAGTATATGCTGCTCAATGTCCTGGGTCCGAAAATTCAATCTAAAAAGGTTTTACGGAATGTGTTATTTTCTATTTGGTAGCAGACTGTAGAGAACATCACATTAGAAGATTCCGAGGGATTCCGGTTAGCTTTAATGTCATCTCCGGCTCATAGATGCATTGGATGTGCATGCTTGTCATGCTCTGATGACTCACTTCCTTTTCCATTTTCCCCGCCCGGTCCAATTACATTGAGAAGAGAACATCTGCTTCACTCTTTACCGTGTTTGTGACTGTTATGGTATCATAGGTGCAATCCATGTTCCCTCATGAAAGCCCCCAAAGGCCCACAAACACCAGGAATTGCCCGACTAGGAATATTTGATGATAGATCACGGGCAGGGAAGGTGCAGAACGCATCCACTGCCTTTGGACTTACAATATAATCTACATACTTTAAGACAATAAAGCTAACAGAAAAACACAGATTATAGTTTCATAACGGAAACATTTTTCGCAACATAAAAAAATAAATATATGTGGGTGATTAATTTGTTACTGAAACTTGGTTTGTTTTTGTCTTGCTTCTGTTCTTGTCTAGTATCTGTGCTTTGTTTCTTTTGTTTCTAACATCTGTGCTTTGTATCTTTAAGAGGGCATGGCTACCACAGGTAGCCATTTTTGTGTTATTCATAGTTCTGTAGACCTGCATATATTAAGTTAAATTAATTATTTGTTGTTTGATGAATACTTGGTCCTACTGCGCTACTGCACTTTGGTGTTGGTCATTGTTAAAGTTAAAGTACCAATGATTGTGACACACACACTAGGTGTGGCAAAATTATTCTCTGCATTTGACACATCACCCTTGATCACCCCCTGGGAAGTGAGGGGAGCAGTGAGCAGCAGCGATGGCCGCGCCTGGGAATCATCGTTGGTGATTCAACCCTCAATTCCAACCCTTTATGCTGAGTGTCAAGCAGGAAGGTAATGGGTCCCATTTGTATAGTCTTTGGTATGACTCGACCGGGGTTTGAACTCACGACCTACCGATGTGGTGTTGGTGTTTGATGATTACTTGGGCCTACTGTGCTACTGCACTTTGGTGTTGGTCATTATGGTTTTGGTAGCCATTTTTTTGTTATTTATATTTCTCGAGTACTGCATACATCAAGTTATATTATGAATTTTTTGAATTGTCATGAAAATATGTTTTGATATATTTTAAGTTAATTTGTTGAATTAGAAAGCGTCATTTACATCGTGTGTCATTTACAGCACCTGGGAGGAGAGCATATAGGGGAGCACAGGTGAAACTGATTGGAAAAATGTGGGGTTGAAAGACTGGCGGTGAAAACAGTTTTTGAACACTTCTTACACAACACTTGAGCCTTAGTTTTGTTTATATTTTTGTATGTAGTTAAAGTTGTTTTTGTTAACCTTGGATGGACTGTTGGAAAGAAGACCTTTTTTTGCAAATAAAGTTATTTTTTGAGAGACTTAAGAAGTGCGTATGAAAGTGAACCACCTGTCCTGGCTCAGCCCCACGGCCTTTGGTTTAGAACCTGGAAAGGTTGGAAAGGCCGATACACTACACAGTAAATTCCATAGTGTCAAATCAACACTTAAAGAGTTAAATTTAACACTATCCCCGAGTCTATATGGTCCTAACCTGAGCTGGTGTTAAATTTACTCTTTCCATAGTGTTAAATTTATAGAGTTAAATAAACACTAAATAGAGTCGAAAATTGTAACACTGTAGAGTGTTGTCTGGTGTTAAATTTATAGAGTTAAATGAACACTAAATAGAGTCAAAAGTTGTAACACTGTAGAGTGTTGTTCAACTTATTTTTTAACGTTGATTAGTGTAAATATTACTCATGAGTAGTGTTGATAAGTTACTCTTCTGTGGGGATAAATGTACACCAAGTTAAATGTATTTGCTCATTAACACTGCTTTGGTGTTCAAATAACTCTGATAAGGTTTGATAATACCGTATTTCCTTGAATTGCCGCCGGGAATATAGTATTCGCCTGCCTAGAATTACAGCCGGGTCAAACTCGTTTCGCAAAATAATTAGCGCATGCTTGGCACTTCCGCCGGGTCAAATATGAGTCATTAAATGACTCCCGCCTCCTGGTGGTAGAGGGCGCTAGTGATCCTTCTTGCGACTACCAGTACTGCAGGAGACAGGTACTGCAGAAGAAGACAACAAGCAGCAAGCATGAGCAGCAATTGTTTGCTTGCACTTTTAACATGGAGGATTACATATCTAAAATAAAACAGTTTTCTAAACTGGACTTTCAATCGAAGCAGGAGGTAATAATTAAAGGAATATCTCCAGAGACTTTTAAAATTGAAGAAAGATAAGAAAGACTGCCTTTGATCAGAAGCAGCTGCACATGGACCCATTTACAAGTAAAGGTAAGATCATAATAACGTTTTTTTTTATTAAATGTGCTTTTCATGATAAGGTATGCGCCGGAGTGAGAAGAGGTTTTAAAATAATTAGTGCATGCTTGCCCATTCCGCATGGTTTTGGTAACCGCAGGAGTGAGAAGAGGTTTTAAATTAATTAGCGCCCCTGCGGCTATTCAAGGAAATACGGACACTAATATGTTGATTATTCACTCCCTTGCAGTGAAGAAAAAAATATTTAGTAAATAGTAAAAATGTTTTAACATTGCAGTGTTTATAAAACCTCACACTATTTCTGAAAAAAAAATTGCTCATTCTACTTGATTTACTCTTGTGCAGTGTCAAATTAAGTCTCACCAACTTTGTCTTGTAAATAGCAAGTGAGTGCAAAACACAGTAATACAATATCATACGTTTAATTACCTTTATTTCTTTGTCAGGCAGAACAATCAACTTTAGGGAGAGAATACAGAAAGGGTGACCTTCGGGCTGCATGAAATGGCAATATGGAACAACATAGAATGTGGAACATGATGTTCCATACGCCATTTGAACATCGAATGGTTTGGAGTAAGGCAGTTTTGTTATGTCCAAAACCTTAACAACTTTGACTGGATGCAGCCTGACCTTATAGGCATGGTAATGCTCCTCAAAACACACAGTTTCCATCAGTTTCCCACAGAGCAATACATCATCATCTTTGACAATAATATTTTTTATCTTACAAAACACAGGCATGTCAAATGCCACTTCTGAACAGACAATGAAGTCACAGCAGTACTCTGTACACTTCCGCCATGGATGAGACAAAACCATTCATAGTAGACTGACTTAATCCAGCTGCCTTAAATTGTGCAACAGCAGTGGCACACATATCCAGACTGCTCCTATTAGCTTGTCTCAACTGTTCAGATGTTGTGGCTGACTCATCTACATTAACTGACACTGTCTCTTCAAAGGCCTACTGAAATGATTTTTTTTAATTCAAACGGGAATAGCAGATCCATTCTATGTGTCATACTTGATCATTTCGCGATATTGCCATATTTTTGCTGAAAGGATTTAGTAGAGAAAATCGACGATAAAGTTCGCAACTTTTGCTCGCTGATTAAAAAAAGCCTTGCCTGTACCGGAAGTAGCGTGACGTCACAGGAGCTAGTATTCCTCACAATTCCCCATTGTTTACAATGGAGCGAGAGAGATTCGGACCGAGAAAGTGATGATTACCCCATTAATTTGAGCGAGGATGAAAGATTCGTAGATGAGGAACGTTACAGTGAACGACTTGAGAGGCAGTGATGGACGTATCTTTTTTCGCTCTGACCGTAACTTAGGTACAAGCTGGCTCATTGGATTCCACACTCTCCTTTTTATATTGTGGATCACGGATTTGTATTTTAAACCACCTCGGATACTATATCCTCTTGAAAATGAGAGTCGAGCACGCGAAATGGACATTTAAAGTGACTTTTATCTCCAAGACAATACATCAGTGACACACTTAGCTACTGAGCTAGCGCGATAGCATCGTTCTCAAATGAAGATAGAAACAAAATAAATAAACCTCTGACTGGAAGGATAGATAGAAAATCAACAATACTATTAAACCGTGGACATGTAAATACACGGTTAATGATTTCCAGGCTGGCGAAGGTTAACAATGCTGTGCTAACGACGCCATTGAAGCTAACTTAGCAACCAGACCTCACAGAACTATGTACTCTCTCCTTTTTCTATTGTGAATCACGGATTTGTATTTTAAACCACCTCGGATACTATATCCTCTTGAAAATGAGAGTCGAGCACGCGAAATGGACATTTAAAGTCACTTTTATCTCCAAGACAATACATCGGTGACACACTTAGCTACTGAGCTAGCGCGATAGCATCGTTCTCAAATGAAGATAGAAACAAAATAAATAAACCTCTGACTGGAAGGATAGATAGAAAATCAACAATACTATTAAACCGTGGAAATGTAAATACACGGTTAATGATTTCCAGGCTGGCGAAGGTTAACAATGCTGTGCTAACGACGCCATTGAAGCTAACTTAGCAACCAGACCTCACAAAACTATGTACTCTCTCCTTTTTCTATTGTGAATCACGGATTTGTATTTTAAACCACCTCGGATACTATATCCTCTTGAAAATGAGAGTCGAGCACGCGAAATGGACATTTAAAGTGACTTATCTCCAAGACAATACATCGGTGACACACTTAGCTACTGAGCTAGCGCGTAGCATCGTTCTCAAATGAAGATAGAAACCCATCAACAGCCGTGCTCACCTGCATTCCAGCGATCAACGGCACGACGAAAGACTTCATCCGTGGGTTTGGCGGCAAGCATCGGCTAGGCGTAGTAAGTAGTCCTTGTTGTGTTGCTGTAAGTATTGTAATGCCCCGCAGTGGAGAAGGAGTCACACAGACGAGGAAGCGCTGCTCAATCGCTTTATTAAAAAGCGGTAACTGGTTGTAGTTCAAAAAGTAACGCACACACATACACGAGCTGCTGTTAGCCAAAACTCACGCTCACACACACAAGTTCTCCGCCAACTCACTCGCGCATGCGCGTTCCCCAAACCCTTAAAGACAGTACACTAATGCAAATATCACAGATATTATAGTATTGTACTTAGCCGCTAAGACACCGATCGATCCCACCTACAACGTTTTTCTTTGCAGTCTCCATTGTTCATTAAACAAATTGCAAAAGATTCACCAACACAGATGTCCAGAATAATGTGGAATTTTGTCGAAGAAAACAAGAGGCTTTTCTATCGGGTCCGATGGGGTCCAACCACTTCCGTTGCTTTTGTGACGTCACGCGCATAAATCATATCCAAAGGAGTTTTTCAACCGGAAGTGTGGCGGGAATTTTAAAATTGCACTTTATAAGTTAACCCGGCCGTATTGGCATGTGTTGCAATGTTAAGATTTCATCATTGATATATAAACTATCAGACTACGTGGTTGGTAGTAGTGGGTTTCAGTAGGCCTTTCTGTCCTGTTTAAGTGAACATTGGTGCCAATCTGTAGTTCAGTACACTCTGAGTGTTTTGTTTTCAATTGCTTCCTAAAACCAGAGAAAGTACCAAACTCACCACCACATCCAGTTTGAACGCATTTAAGGTTAAGCTTTTTTCCAGGCAGGTAACCGTGAACTAAACGTAAATGTCGAACAAGCATGTTTGAACTAGGGAACTCAGCCTGACAAACAAAACACTTAATGGTGGAAGACAAAAGTCAAACACTACAGAAGCAACCTTGTCCTAATTTCAGCAACATGAGGACTCTTTGACCTTCCCAACATCAATGTTGTACAAAGTAGTCTGGATGAATGTGTACATGGTGTGGAGCATGGTGTGGTAGGATGTCGCAAACACAAAGTGTGCTTTAAACAGTTCATCAAAAGCACCAAGAGAGGAGTGTGACCTGCAAGGTATGGCATTCTTGTCGAGAATTATGAAGAACTGGTGGGTTGTATTCTTCCTCACTCCAACAGCCAGGAGATAGGGTTGAGTGCTGGTAGTAATGGTGTCAAGATGTTCTTGGATGCTTGTTCCAGTCTATGGAGAGAAGAATACAAAAATCGTCATGGTTGTGGTTATATAATAGAAATGATTACATAAATTATTGTAAACTAAAAATCCTTTATTAGAGAACAATACAAACCTTCTAGAAGACCACAAGATGCTTCTCAGCCCGGGATGCAGAAACTTTTCCTGGCCTCTTCCGACCTAGAGCAGTTGGTGGGATCAAGTGTAAGAGCAGCAAAATCGATGAGAGGTCACTGTCCCAACCTGAAACAGAACAAGTTTGATAGCCTACTTCAAATGTGGACCAACAATTTAATTTAATACACTGCAAGGTCAGTGGCATTTTTATTACTTTATATATATATATATATATATATATATATATATATATATATATATATATATATATATATATATATATATATATATATATATATATATATATATATATATATATATATATATATATATATATAAAATATGGCACTTTAAAAACACCTGAAGAAGCTAGTTTTTTTTTTTTTTTAAATCTTCTTGGTGAGGCCAAAGACTTTGGAATTTTGTTCTAATTATGGTTGTAAGCCCGCATTTTGAACATGCTTCCTCATTTAAATGAATGTATCCTTACAAACATCTTACCAAAGTCAACGTTCACTTCAGCCCCATCCTCAGGAGGGTCAGCTGCCATCAGGAGTTCCTCAAGCTCAGCGATGGAGGGAAGCTTTCTGCATTGTTTGATGATCTTCTTTTTGAGTGTGGTTGGCCACTTCTCCACAAACTTGCCCGATACATTCTCTCCAAACATTAGAACAAAATCCTGTTCAACCTGTAGTGGGAAGTTAGGTACCAATTTTAAAATTACACAGTAAACGACAGTTAAAATGTGCAAGTTGCACAACATTTATATCGAAAATGCTGATGAGATAATTACCAAGCCTTTGATGTCTTTAAAGCGAGGAAAATAAGATAGAATGTTGCTTGACTGCTGTGGGTCCAGGACCATGTTATGCCGATGAGCAAATGTCAGCTTCATCTTTTTGATGACCATGTCCACGTCAGCCGAATGTTTCATCAGTGACATCGCTTCCTTGCACTCATCTTCAGACAGGACAATCTCTGGAATGAATTGGGTAACTTGTCCAACAGTTGGTCCTCCCGACTTGTCTTCATCAGATGGTCCTTCCGCCAAAGCTAAACAATATGGGGACATACTACTCATGACAATCACATACAGTTCAAAACACTTTGTCAGCTGGATGTGACCCAACTTTTATGAAAAAATGTTTGGCTATTGGCTGAAAAGCATTGCAACAAATGCAACAAAACCAATAAGTGATCATATGACTATTCTATTCAATACATTTCTCAAGAATAATATAGGATTACCTCCAAATGATGACTGCCTTTCTTTAGCACTGCATCTCTGAATAGTTTTAATTCTCCAGGCCAAGTACCCAGTACTACTGTTGCTATCATAAAAATGTTCCTTTGAGAGAATTGCAAAAATAGGCACTATTAGTCACAACATACTCTGGGACGACTCAAAATAAAAACTATAACAACAATTAAGAGTGTGTAACTCACATAGCCATTCTTGGAAAATGGGTCTCTGAGGTTGGGGAACAAGATTTTACAATTCCTTGTGCATACATTTCCTTCACCTGTCGAGATGGAGATGTACTTAAAAAAAATCACATTCAAGTTTATTTGTCATACACACGTTTTATAAGATGTAGTGAAATGTTTATTATTTACTTTAGATTTAAAATTACTCTGAAACCTAAATAAGAACACATGTGCCAATCAAAACCAATAAACAACTTACCCATTCTTCTCCGTCATCTCAGCTGCCAGTATATTCACCAATTTTCTTCTGCTCTCATCTGTCAAGGACTTAGTTCGGTTGTATTTATTTATTATATATTCTCCACCCGATTTCTTGGTAAGAATGGATTTCACCAGCTGAAATAAAAATATCAAACAAAAATATAAAACAGTTGAATAAATCTATATTTAGTACAATACAATGTTAAAATCTGGACATAACTTAAACATAGCCCTCATACGATGCAATGTAAGATCATTGTTGGAACCATTTTAATCCTTGTTCAATAGAAAGCATTAGTGCCTGTATGAAGTCTTACTTGCATAGCTTCAGAGTCCAGCCTCTGACGCTTTCTGGTAGGAGTGTCTTCAAGGATGATTGTGTCTGAGTCCGATGAACAAACGGATGATTGGGACTTTGGAGAGGTTACCATGGAGACAGATTCTAACCACCATTGCAAAAAGGAAAAAGAAGACATGTTGGACACAATTTGCTCATAAACCCACACCTAATCTAATGGAGAATATCGGTTTGCTTTGAAAAAAAAAGTTACTTAGCTTGATTATAAATAAAGATTTACCTCTTCTCACTATTAAAATAAAATTTTTAATATAGCTTAAAAATTTAAAGCGGTAACAAACCTGTTTCGTATTTGATGGTTAGAACCCCAGTGGATGGATCCTTCACAATTTCCTCAAAAACATCATCATCTATCTCAGTCCCTGAACTGTCAACAACTTTGACACCTTCTGTTACAGCTGGGACACCCAATTTGGCAAATGCTAGGAAACAGAAAAAAAGCAGAAACCGACAGGTCATTTGATATATTTTTAAAATGAGTTTCAAATCAGTTATTTTGAAGCGAAACATACAGACAAAGTTGAAAGGCCCAGTCAAAACAAATACTGTATACACAAATATAAGAAAAATTATCATTAGAAAAACCGAATGACTTGATACTCCTATATATAATTTCAAATAGGGCTACCAAAAAAAAGGGGCAACAAATGTGAAATTGCACTCTCAATTCAAAAAACACATAAAATGAAACATGATTTATGATACCTGTAATCTTATCTGCATATCTTCACGCTGGTAAGCTAACAGGTGATTGTTTAGTAACCTCGCCATTAACAATGTAGAAGCAGATGTTTTGGGGGTATTTTATGTGTGTTTTAAGTCATTTTCTGAGTATTTTGTGTGTTTTTTAAGTCATTTCATGGGTTTTTGTAGTGTTATGTGTGTTTTGTGGGGTATTTTATGTGTTTCAAGTCATTTTCTGAGTATATTGTGTGTTTTTAAGTCATGTTGTGGGTTTTTTAAGTCATGTTGTGTGTTTTTGGGGTATTTTATGTGCGTTTTAAGTCATTTTCTGTTTTTTGTGAGTATGTTGTGTGTTTTGGGGGTATTTTATGTGAGTTGTAAGTCTTTTTGTGGGTTTTTGTAGTATTCTGTGTGTTTTTTAAGTCATTTTGTGTGTTCTTTGAGTATTTTGTGTGTTTTGGGGGTATTGTATGTGTGTTTTAAGTCTTTTAATGGGTTTTTGTAGTATTCCATGTGTTTTTTTTAAGTCATTTTGTGTGTTTTGGGGGTATTGTATGTGTGTTTTAAGTCTTTTTATGGGTTTTTGTGGTATTCCGTGTGTGTTTTTTAAGTCATTTTGTGTGTTCTTTGAGTATTTTGTGTGTTTTGGGGGTATTGTATGTGTGTTTTAAGTCTTTTTATGGGTTTTTGTAGTGTTCCGTGTGTTTTTAAGTCATTTTGTGTGTTCTTTGAGTATTTTGTGTGTTTGGGGGGTATTGTATGTGTGTTTTAAGTCTTCTTATGGGTTTTGTTGTATTGTGTGTGTTTTTTAAGTCATTTTATGGGTTTTTGTAGTATTCTGTGTGTTTTTTAAGTCATTTTATGGGTTTTTGTAGCATTTTGTGAGTGTTTGAAGCCATTTCGTGTTATAACAACATAGGAATATGGAGTGTTATATGGATTTTTGGAGAGTCCATCTTCCTATGCCGAATTCTTGCGGGATAAGATTTCATGCGCAATTAGACTGTCGTCATTTAGAAATGTTGCTTTTATTTTGCAAAAAATCTGTAATGGAAACCCAGTTACAGATACTAAATTTGGAATTCAAACCTATCATTTGAGTTATAATATAAACGTTGTTCTTACCATTAGTTATAAAGTGAGAGCAGTTTTCTATAACTAAATTCAACTGAATTTTAATTTAATTGAAACAGTGCTATTAACTAACATACAGCTTTTTAGGAGCAAAATTCAAACTATTTTCCAGCACTTTCAAGCTAAAATGTAAACTTTTTAAAGAAGCCAAAGCTTTAAATAAACTATATATATTTTAAATAGACATATATATATATATATATATATATATATATATATATATATATATATATATATATATATATATATATATATATATATATATATATATATATATACACTGCATGACAAAGAACTGGGCTTGCCCCACCCAGATTTGGAATCAGAATTTGGAATTCAAACCTATCATTTGAGTTATAATATAAACTTTGTTCTTACCATTAGTTATAAAGTGAGAGCAGTTTTCTATAACTAAATTCAACTGAATTTAAATTTAATTGAAACAGTGCTATTAACTAACATACAGCTTTTTAGGAGCAAAATTCAAACTATTTTCCAGCACTTTCAAGGTAAAATGTAAACTTTTTAAAGAAGCCAAAGCTTTAAATAGACTATATATATTTTAAATATATATATATATATATATATATATATATATATTTTATATATATATATATATATATATATATATATATATATATATATATATATATATATATATATATATATATATATATATATATATATATATATATATACACTGCATAACAAAGAACTGGGCTTGCCCCACCCAGACACATTTGATGCTTACACTGGGAGCAACACAATTACATCAAACTATACATTTTTAAATTGTGACACTGGCCATCATAGAGCAAATCCAGCATTTTCCAGCACATTGTTCACATTTCGAGCACATTTATATTTTTTCGTTCATTGTTTCAGAGAAAGCACAGTTTACCGGAGTCAAATCCCTTGTGTGTTTTACATACATGGCCAACAAAGATGATTCTGATTTCAAACCTGGAAAACACTGTATTTCCAGACATTCAAGGCTGTGTACATACTCTGCTCATAGCACAGTTAAAGCTTGTGTGCAAACATCACTTTCACAATATCAAATTCCTACCTGCATTCAAAAAGTCCGACAAATTTGGTTCTGTTATTCTAACAACTTTTTGGACATCACCCAGTCTCACTTTTACCAGCATTTTCCCTGTAGAAATAAGTATATAGCACATAAGCAGGATTAGAGCAACATAATAAAGATCCTTCCACATGCACATTCATTAAGAATGCCAGAAAAGAAGTCAACGTATCACAGTTCTGGGTATATGTAATACTGCAACCTTTTTTTAAATTATTATTTTATGAACTGCAATGCATTTGTGAAAGTTATACATACTTTACATATATATATATATATATATATATATATATATATATATATATATATATATATATATATATATATATACTGTAACGGACTGAGCCCTATGTTAGTTTATTTAATAGTTACAAATGTTCTGGTTTCTGATAAACTTGAAGCCATTTACATGCAGTTTACAGAGCAAGAGGAGGTTCAAGTTTGGTCTGTGTGTGTAACGAAGAACAGAGTAAAAGACGGTTTCTGCGCGTTCATTATTATATATTTATTTTGGCGTTGAATACAGCTTACAGTAGTCGGGTTACGACATTCATTAAAGGCTGTCAACTGTTGATAACGGCGCGAGTGGCGTCCTTACAATACTTTGACATCTTTTCACTCTCCCTTTCCCAGCCTGTACACGGAGCATATAGTCACAAGATTATACAATGATAAAATTACCCGGCACACTAACCTGATATTAGACATAGAAACACGGTGGTATTTATACGAGTTCCTCCTTTCGCTTTGTGGCAGCGGCGGTAAACTCACCTGTCCGCCCAGTGCTCTGCTAGCCTCGTCTGCTAGCCAAGCGGCTAACATACCTAGCTTCCACTGTTGTGGGCGCGGAATGACAAAGGTTCTGCATTATTTGCACTGGGTGCAAAAATAATCTATTTTTGGGCTTAAATGTTTCCTGGAAATGTAACAAACGTGTAAAAATGACTCTTCTAATGTTGTGCTCCGTGGTCGAAAAACCCTTGTATTAAAAGTTAGAAAAATAAATATATTAAAAAGAAAATACATAAATAATAATAATTAAAAGATATGAGTACTGAAGCACTCCATTAGGCATTATAAGTGCTCAAGTGTACATGTACATCACTATACTACAGTGAAAACCTGTATTTTGTGAATAAGTGAGTAAAATATAAGTTGTCCAGGTTTATACAGTATATCATTATGTACAATTTACATATTAAATATTCTATTTCACATAATGTTTGAAATTGTCCCACAGTCCGCGCAAAAATGAAGTCTCAGGTGGCTAACATTTAAGCTAGCATTCACTGGGTGACATTAGCCCTTTTAGAATACCATATTTTTTAGATACAAAACCGTACACAAATAACTTAATTACATATTGACCAACAATATAAAGTAAATTCTGACATGATGCTACAAATGACAAATAATTGATTTAGTAAGAGAGGAGGAGCAACTTACCACAGTCCTTAAACATTCAGAATATGGCTTTCAGAAAATTCTTCAGGGTGTGGACACGAGGAGGGGCTGGAGGGCGGGGCTAATCAGAGTAATTCTAACACTGTCTCGTTTAACGACGGAAATCAACACCAACACTGGGGGGCGTTTTACTCCAGCTGTTGTTGTAATAACTCTGATAGATGTAATGCATGTTAACACTGCATATTTGACACTGGGGATTTTACTGTGTACCAACGCTGGGCAGAGCAACGAGGCACACCTGAGCGCTATCAGCAATTAGACCTGCCGGATCCTTCCCTTATGGCCTTATTGTTTTCTAACCTCGTTATGGTTGACACTTTTTTTTTTTTTTTTTTTGCATCTTCCTGAAACGCCTCAGAGTTCCTAACCAGCTTTGAGATTAGTCGGGCGTAAGTGCGGATAGGGCTGCCATTGGCCGCTTCCGTGGGGGGGCCATGGTACTCAAACGGCGTATCTGTGTCACACAGGAACCGTCGTCCAGAGAGCGAGTCCTGGATAAACAACCGCTTGCCAGCACTGCCGACGCTCATGGCCACTGCCATTTCCCACCGGCGGTCCACTGAAACTGCACGGGGGACGGCACCTCCTGGCTTTGGTCCCAAACTTTGCATGGAAAAAACAAAGTCCAGAATCCGGTTGCCGCCTGGGGAGTGCAGCAGCAGCAGCAGTAGTGAAGTGAAGTAAATTATATTTATACAGCGCTTTTTCTCTAGTGACTCAAAGCGCATTACATAGTGAAACCCAATATCTAAGTTACACTTAAACCAGTGTGGGTGGCACTGGGAGCAGGTGGGTAAAGTGTCTTGCCAAGGACACAACGGCAGTGACTAGGATGGCGGAAGCAGGGATCGAACCTGGAACCCTCAAGTTGCTGGCACGGCCACTCTACCAACCGAGCTATACCACCCCAGTAAGAGTGGAAGAATCTGCCATGGGTCTTTCTGCCCCAGCCGGAAAGAATGTAGCCACATAGGTCGGTTGGGAGACTAAAAAGAACTTATCAGCTTCAGCAGCAAGTTTGCGGCAGTCCAAGATGGCCGTGTTGGCTAAAGCAGTCCGCACCTGAGAAGGCAGGAGTCTCAGGAAAAGCTGCACGAAGAGGAATCCAGGTCTGTGCTCACCTAAGAGGTCCAACATTTTGTACATTAGTTCAGAGGGCTTGCAATCGCCAAGCCCCTGCAACGAAAAAAGGCGGCTAGCTCTCTCCGCGTCGGAAAGTTTGAATGTCTTTAAGAGGTGAGCCTTCAACGTGAGATACTTGTTCCTCTGCGGTGCGTGAGGACCATACTTGCCAACCCTCCCGATTTTCCCGGGAGACTCCCGAATTTCAGTGCCCCTCTCGAAAATCTCCCGGGGTAACCATTCTCCCGAATTTCTCCTGATTTCCACGACTTCTACCCGGACAACAATATTGGGGCGTGCCTTAAAGGCACTGCCTTTAGCGTCCTCTACAACCTGTCGTCACATTTGCTTTTCCTCCATACAAACAGCGTGCCGGCCCAGTCACATAATATATGCGTCTTTTACACACACATGAGTGAATGCAATGCATACTTGATCAACAGCCATACAGGTCACACTGAGAGTGACGTATAAACAACTTTAACACTGTTACAAATATGCGCCACACTGTGAACCCACACCAAACAAGAATGACAAACACATTTCGGGAGAACATCCGCACTGTAACACAACATAAACACAACAGAACAAATACCCAGAATCCCTTACAGCACTAACTCTTCTGGGACGCTACAATATACACCCCCGCTACCACCAAACCCCGCCCCGCCAACCCCGCCCACCTTAACCCCCCCATCTCCCGGATTCGGAGGTCTCAAGGTTGGCAAGTATGGTGAGGGCGCTAACCACTCTGGTCGCCATAGCACTCCAGAGGGAGGAAACGACATAATAAAACTTAGTGTCGAGAAAATGCCAAAAGTGTGCAAAGCAGTAATCAGAGCGAAGGGTGGCTATTTTAAGAAACTAGAATATAAAACATGTTTTCCGTTATTTCACATTTTTTTGTTAAGTACATAACTCAACTTGTGTTCATTCATAGTTTTGATGCATTCAGTGACAATCTACAATGTAAATAGTCATGAAAATAAAGAAAACGCATTGAATTAGGAGAAAGTGTGTCCAAACTTTTGGCCTGTACTGTACTGATTGTGGGGTGTGGGGACCCCTAGAGGTAGTTGTAGGGTGTCCCAGCTAAATGACAGATAGTTAATAGTAATAGACCTTTATTGGGTCCATTTGTACACTCTCAGTTACATTAACATTGGTATTGTACATATGGGCCGATAGGTAGAAAAAAGCCATTAAATGGGGATCTGTAGCTTAATGCATGTCATACTGGGGGTCCTTGAAATTAAAATGGGTTATGATAATCACTGCTAAAGCCGTAATATATGTAAATGTTCTCTTATTGGGTTTTTTTCAAATGGGGGTCCGTGGAGCTAATGAGGGTTAATTTAATTTGTAGCTTTGATGTAGCAAACTACGTTTAAAATGTAGCTTGTAGTGCAGCTTGCCACAATTCTTTGAGCATAGCTTCTCCTGCAGTTTATTTACATTTAATCCACAGTAACTAGTATGTTAGTTTACGACATTTTCCAAGTAGCTTGCTCATCACTGATTGTATGTCCACAACCTATCTGTGTCGACCTACTCATTCAGTTCCCCTTTCCACATTGTTCTTCCACTTACCAAAACGTGCACGCTTAAGTCGACACATACGACACTAATGTTTGGAGACAGGCAACATTTTTAAATTAATATATCTGCCACGCCTCAATGGCTTGATTGCAAATGTTCAGGAATCCTAAATAAACAGTTACCCGTAGGTAAGAAAAGTTTGTTTTTCCTAATGGACCCTAGTGTCAGGTGTGCAGCAGTACGCCCAAAGACAAGAAGCTGTTCCCGCTCATTGGCCAATGTAGAAGTGTTGTTCCTGCACAATGGCTCTACGTGCTCTACTAAAGTTGTTTTGCCAATTTCACCCCGCTTATAACGGTCAGACTCCTTCCACATTTGTTTCCAGCAACCTTCTCTCTTTGCTTGGCATTCAATTCCAAGCGTACCTCCATCTGTTTCCATCTTCTGCATCATTAGTTTGATGAGAAAGAGTTTCCACTCTAAAACTTTTATTGCGAAGTAGCGGCGCATTATAGTGTTCTGTTTTCTGCTTTCTTGTTCATGTTGCCAGCCTCCGACTTTACTGTTTGTGTTAGCTGATTGGATAGTTTCAGTATTTCTAAATAAATTAAAAAAACAGATCAAAACATTTTGTTTTGTTTGGGCCGATATCAAATGAATACAATGTAATAATAATAATTAAAAAATGTATATTGAAGAAAATGTCACCAACAGTATCCTATATTAATAAGTACATTACACAGTAACAGAGGTGAGTAGTAACACAACTACATTTACTCTCTTAAATTGACTTAAGTAACTGTACTTGTTAGATTTAATGCAACATATTTTTACTTTTACTTGAGTATTTTTGTGAAAAGAAAAGCTACTTTTGCTTTGTTACATTGAGTTTCATTTAGATCTCTACAGTCATTGTATTTATTAGTAACCTAGTTATTACTGCTTGCAACGACGTATATTATTTTAGCTCGTCCGAAACACTGCTTACAGCAGGCACTGTCACATGACTCTGTTTCACCAATCCAACCTAAGCACAAGTGACGCTTGACTTTATTTAGCCAGTCAAAAAACGGAGTCACATGACATGACTGCAGTTACTATGTTTCCATGCACTAAATTAGGGATAAGCAGTAGAAAATGGATGGATGGATAAATTAGTATGATTTCTCAAATAATTTTTTTTTTTGTATTTTCACACCAACATGGGAAGTCCAAGAGTCCATGCATACTCTCTAATGTGACTATTTGTCATACGCTATTTGCCTCCCGTACACTGGGGGGGCGCATATTTCTTTTCCGGTTGACCTATGACATCACACTAGCCCCTGTGGCTTCTAACAACTTAACAGCCAAGCTCTGTTGTTCCTAATGTCCGCTGTAATATTGGCACACATTACAAATATTACGTCTCTAATGGCTATGCTGACGTTAAATAGCAGACGACATCAAGAAAGGATCTTGGATTGCGCTACAAACATGACGCTACTACCAAGTAGTGTTGTACGGTATAGTATAGTACCGCGATACTAATGAATCATATTGGGTACAATACCGCCTCTAAAAAGTACCGGTCCCCCACCCCCCGCGCCCTGTAGTCGTCAGGTCATGATGATTTTACGAGCAGAGGAGCATGTTCGGCAGCGCACAATCACTGAGTACTTACAAACAGACAATGTGTGTAGAGAGAAAAGGGAGAATGGATGCATTTTGGCTTAAAAACGAATGATAAAGGTAAAGCTATAACACTGAAACATCCTCAGGAAGAGGTGCTTTAAGACATGGCTAGCTAGCTAGCTAGAGGCTAAAGTCCATCCGCAGTTTGCAGTGTAAATGACTAATCCTCATCTCAATGGCGACAAATAAAGTAAGTTTCTTACAAGTATCATCCCTGTAGGACGAGGAATAGCTATACACGCTTCACTACACACCGTAGCTCACCAGTGTCAAAATGTAAACAAACGCCATTGGTGGATCTACACCTAACATCCACTGTAATGATACCAAGTACAGTAGCGTATCTAGTCGATACGCTAGTATGATTACATCGATATTTTTTAGAATCACATAATCTTTTTTCGTTTTTTTAAAATGTAAATGATGTTTATAAACTCTGGAAATATGTCCCTGGACACATGAGGACTTTGAATATGACCAATGTATGATCCTGTAACGACTTGGTATCGGATTGATACCCAAATTTGTAGTATCATCCAAAACTAATGTAAAGTATCAAACAACAGAAACATATGTGATTATAACATTTTAACAGAAGTGTAGATAGAACATGTTGAAACAAAAAATAACCAGATATTAACAATAAATGAACAAGTAGTTTAATAATCAATTTTTACAGCTTGTCCTTTATAATGTTGACAAAATAATAGAATGGAAAATGACACAATACTGCATACGTCAGCAGACTAATTAGGAGCCTTTTGTTTGCTTACTTACAAATAAAAGAAAATTTGTCTTGGATGTTCACTATTTTATTTAAGGACAAAATTGCAATAAGAAACATACGTTTAATGCACCGTAAAATAATGTGTTTGTTAAAATAAAGCCAATAATGCAATTTTTTGTGGTCCCCTTTATTTAGAAAAGTATCGAAATACATTTTGGTACCGGTACCAGTACCAAATTATTGGTATCGGGACAACACTACTACCAAGAATGTATCAGAGCTGATGCAGTTCCAAAGCAAAGAAAGATTGGCGGAGAGAGTTTTTTCGAAGGAATTTTCGGAGGAAGGAAAAGACTGTTTGTGACCCAACTGATACCGTTCCATATGAAGGTTGCTATCAAGACTGCCGCATGCACGAAACGAAGGGTCCCCTCTGGTGGCACCCCACCTTCGAGAGATCGGTTTCCCAATCGTATAATCCAGGTGTGTTAGTCCAACTTTTCAAAAACTGAACACAATCAGATTAAGGTGTTTTCATGGGTTAAATGATGCTTATTTAGAGCCAAACTATTTGCGAAATTGGACTAATTTAGTGCATGGACACGTTCTAAATGTTTACCTACAAACGAGGAAAAATAACAAGTATGTCATATCATCTGTGTCAGTTGAAATGTTCACATTGCAGCCTACAAGAATTCCACTTCCAACTAGAGAAAACATGGGTCGTTATATTATTAGCCCTGTTATAACATCATAAATGACTGTAAATTTGGCAAATTCACACCAACTACGGTTGTCGTGCAATTACTATTGAAAATAGCTACTAAATAAATATAGAATAGCTACTAATTAAATATAGAAGTCACTCGATCACCAATTACTCAGAACTTGAGTAATTTTGTTCACTGAATACTTACTCATTCTCGAGTAGTTATTTGATTGAGTACTTTTTTACATTCACTTGAGTCATATTACTCCAAAGTGAGGGTCTTCTAAGACAGTGGTTCTCAACCTTTTTTCAGTGATGTACCCCCTGTGAATTTTTTTTTAATTCAAGTACCCCCTAATCAGAGCAAAGCATTTTTGGTTGAAAAAAAAAGAGATAAAAAAGTAAAATACAGCACTATGTCATCAGTTTCGGATTTATTAAACTGTATAACAGTGCAAAATATCGCTCATTTGTTGTGGTCTTTCTTGAACTATTTGGAAAAAAAGTTATAAAAATAACTTAATACTTTTTGAAAAATAAACAAGTGATTCAATTATAAATAAATATTTCGACACATAGAAGTAATCAACTTAAAGTGCCCTCTTTGGGGATTGTAATAGAGATCCATCTGGATTCATGAACTTAATTCTAAACATTTCTTCACAAAAAAATAAATCTTTAACATCAATATTTATGGAACATGTCCACAACAAATCTAGCTGTCAACACTGAATATTGCATTGTTGCATTTCTTTTCAAAGTTCTTTTTGACAGACATTTAAAAAAAATCTCACATACCCCTTGGCATACCTTCAAGTACCCCCAGGGGTACGCGTACCCCCATTTGAGAACAGCTGGTCTAAGAGGTACTTTTACTTTTACATTTATTTTCTTATTTCTACCCAAACAAATGGAATTCGCTTGTTTTGCCAGACGATTAACAAAATATTGATATCCACAATCACATTTTTGTATAAAAACAAAAGAAGTGTGTGTTCATTTGTATCTTATATTTCAGGAAACATTCATTTCTAGTGCAGGTTTTTAAGGTTTTTTTTAACAGAACTAAATTATCTGTGTTTTTTTTTTTTACTGTATATTAATGGCAACATTTAAATTGTACTTATATTATGAGTAGTCAGACCTCCACTTAAAGAGTGCAGTCATTATTGTTATGCTTTTTTGTAGTACCGTATTTTTTTGGGCTATAGAGCGCAGCGGTATTTAAGCCGCACCCATCACATTTTAATGGTAATAAATATTTTTCATATGTTAGCCGCACCATACTATATGCTGCAGATATATGCCGGTGCGAAATATTTTGGAAATATTTATGTACATACCTTAATTGTTTCCAAACGGTGCCTGTCACACGGCAGTAAAACAGATGATCAAACAAAACAGAAGCCATTGTTATGGACCCACTGGCTGCGGAAACCAGCTCTCCAATTAGCTAGATAGACTCAATGGCCCCATTTACACTGCATACCAAAGATGGTTTTGCCCTCAAGTGACACAGATAATTTCAAAGTGCTTCCATTCTGATCTTTTGGCATTAGATTCAAGCCACATCAGGAGGTAGTCCAAATCTGATTGGAATCTGATCTTTTCAAATGTGACTTCAGTCTGAACGCAATGCGACCTGAATGTAACCCTTATGTGACTTTTTCGTCCGCTTTGGGTGAGCTACATAATTCGTGTGCACGGGGAAAGACGCAGTCGCCAGTGGAAGTGGATATCTCATCACTACATCCAGTTTCGGTGAGCAAAGTCTATTGAAGATGACCAAATTTTCTGTGCATCACTAGTCAATAATGCACAAATAATAGGCTATATGTAATATAGGAATATGTATTTTGATATATGAATATGCACTTTGATTCCGAAGAAAAAGTGATAGTGGAAGGACCGGAATTGACGCTCTGGTGCATTTGATAACATGTGAGTTGAAAAATAAAGCTCACGTAGATCCACGCTGATGTCCGTGTCTCCTCTACTAAACAGCCATTAAAAGATTAGAACCCTCCAAAATATACTACACTATATATGTTAATTCATACATTATATTACTTTAATTTATTTTCACGTGAGAAGTCACTAATTTTTAAGGTGTGGCGATTTATATTTTATTTCGTAGTAGTAGCGGCTTCCTCGCGGTCAAAGTCCTTTGTTTTCCCTTTATCGCACGGCGCTTGCAAGTGACGTCGAGGCGACATTGAGCCCTTTGCACGTTTACACTGGAGTCTGATAAAAATCACATTTTACTTACAGTGTAAACAGTCAGCTGGAAAAATATTAAATTTAAAAAAAAAACTGATTTGGGCCACTTTGGCCTGCAGTGTAAACAGTCAATCACTCCACGGTGACATTTTGGTGAATTTAGGAAACTGAAACAATATAAAAAGCATGCTATTGTAAGTTAATAATACTAAAACAGACACTTGTAAACGTGTTAGCATGTTTGCTAATGCTAAAAACACGAGCTTGATTACATTACGATAGCATGTACAAATATGCTCGAAGACACACACAGACATCACAAATGGGACGGTTTAGTTAAAATAATTGTTTTAGTTATATTATAAAACATACAATTGTTGATTGGAATGATAAATAAATAAAATCATGTTTAGTAAAAACGCTATGGACAAATAGTAGACAAAACGGGATATATTTCCGATTCAGAGGTGCATTTTCAACCCGCATCACCTGCAGGGAGCGCACTTGTCCAAAAGATGGCACCATAGCACAAACAATAACACACCTTATCAGAGTCTCTGTCGTTGTTAAAAACTATTTGTTGAATACAAAAAATTATGGCGGTTAGTGAAAGAAAAGCCATAAATTAACTGCACCATTTTATAGGCCGCATAGTTCATAGCGTAAGAAAATAGTAGCGGCTTTTAGTCCACAAAATACTTTAATTTGTCATTAAGTAGAGGCATCAATTTTGGATTGAACAGTCATAAAAATACAGAGTTATAGCAAATATTTTTTCTCCCTTTGGTGAGCTACTCTAGAAGTAGACATTATTGTTATCTTGCACTGCCTTGGGCAAGGATGCTCCATTCCATTGTTCCTAATTAAAAAGCTCCTAATTAAGTATTTACATCATGGCACAGTATCAATCATGCATTCACACTTACGGGCAGTTTGGCGTCTCCGATTGAATTCAAAAGTGTGTTTTTGAAATGTGAGACAAAACACACACACACACATGCCAAAAAACATTCCCATTAATGTAAAAAAAAACATGAAATAAAGCAGAACCAGGCAAGTTGTTCATATAGTCAGGGGATGGAGAAGGCTAACTAAAGTTTACTCATGTTTATATAATTTCATAACTCATCATTATATTCAACTCCAGCCATAATAATGCCGGATTCACCCCAGTTTGAACAGCTCCTGATACATTTTTAATATCAGAATCCTTCTGATCTCATCTGTGTTATCAAAACCATTTGCATTCATGAGGCCTCTGTGCAACCATGTTGATTTTTGAATGAGCAGAATAGGATGTCAAAAGAAGCGGGACGGACCTCACAATAATAGTTCTCCTATTTTGGGTTGGGTCCCATTTTTCGCGTAAATGGACAGAACCGGTATTGTTGAAATAAAATTATAGTTAGTCCTGAACGTGTGCGCTGGAGTTCTATGTTCGGCTACGACACTGACAGAAAGGCTGACAACGGCGTGCTGAAGCTCCATCCATCAAGCCAGTCGTGTCATCAATCTGTAGCTAACGCTCTTTCACGCCGCTGCCGAGGCTTGTCGAGCGATAAGACACACACGCGCACACGCATTATAGATAACGATTCTGCGCTTATCGAATGTTGATCTACTTGGACTGTCAAAATACAGATGGATCAGTTTGGATTCAATGGCAACACTTCATCATCTGGAATGGACTATAACGAATTACTCACTAATAATGCAAAGCAGACAGCTGGGAGAACACAAAGGAGCTGATTAGTTGGTAAAAAAAAAAGATTCAGCAGGGCCGTCACGGATTGTGGCGAAATGAATGACGTAATGACAAACAACAAACGGTCGACAGAAATACAATGGTTGAACTTTACCAGACCGTACCACTTGGGCGGAGGAGACGGATTCATCGTGACTGAAATGTCAACCAAATTTGATGAGATTTGTGTCAATGAGATTATATACAATGTTGTTAACTGTAATTACATTCCAGTAGCAGCAAGCAGAGTATGCAAGACAATGGCTGTAACAGCGAAGCACGCAGAGTAGAACATGTTTAAAGAAAGTACAATCACAGTAAGAATAAACACAACTGATTAATTAAATTTAAAAAAGATCTATCAAAGATTGAAAAATATGTAATAAATGTTTATGTAATAAATGTAATACAATTAGGGGACGGCATGGCGAAGTTGGTAGAGTGGCCGTGCCAGCAATCGGAGGGTTGCTGGTTACTGGGGTTCAATCCCCACCTTCTACCATCCTAGTCACGTCGGTTGTATCCTTGGGCAAGACACTTCACCCTTGCTCCTGATGGGTGCACGTAGCGCCTTGCATGATAGCTCCCTCCATCAGTGTGTGAATGTGTGTGTGAATGGGTGAATGTGGAAATACTGTCAAAGCGCTTTGAGTACCTTGAAGGTAGAAAAGCGCTATACAAGTATAACCCATTTATTTATTATTTATTTATCATTATAATTAAATTAAACTGAATCGAAGTGCAACGAATGAGGTCACGGCCACCAAACAGTCGAACATCTTAGAAGGGGACCTATGATGATTTTAATGTACATTTAAAAGCCTACTGAAATGAGATGTTCTTATTTAAACGGGGATAGCAGGTCCATTTTATGTGTCATACTTGATCATTTTGCGATATTGCCATATTTTTGCTGAAAGGATTTAGTAGAGAACATCGACGATAAAGTTTGCAACTTTTGGTCGCTGATAAAAAAGCCTTGCCTGTACCGGAAGTAGCGTGACGTCACAGGTTGAAGAGCTCCTCACATCTGCACATTGTTTACAATCATGGCTACCAGCAGCGAGAGCGATTCGGACAGAGAAAGCGACGATTTCCCCATTAATTTGAGCGAGGATGAAAGATTTGTGGATGAGGAAAGTGAAAGTGAAGGATTAGAGGGCAGTGGAAGCGATTCAGATAGGGAAGATGCTGTGAGAGGCGGGTGGGACCTGATATTCAGCTGGGAATGACTAAAACAGTAAATAAACACAAGACATATATATACTCTATTAGCCACAACACAACCAGGCTTATATTTAATATGCCACAAATTAATCCCACATAACAAACACCTCCCCCCTCCCGTCCATATAACCCGCCAATACAAATCAAACACCCGCACAACACACTCAATCCCACAGCCCAAAGTACCGTTCACCTCCCCAAAGTTTATACAGCACATTTATTTCCCCAAAGTCCCCAAAGTTACGTACGTGACATGCACATAGTGACATGCACATAGTGACATGCACATAGCGACGTGACATGCACATAGCGGCACGCACATACGGGCAAGCCATCAAATGTTTGGAAGCCGCAGCTGCGTACTCACGGTACCGCGTATCCAACTCAAAGTCCTCCTGGTAAGAGTCTCTGTTGTCCCAGTTCTCCACAAGCCAATGGTAAAGCTTGACTGTCATCTTTCAGGAATGTAAACAATGAAACACCAGCTATGTGTTTGTGTTGCTGCAGCCGGCCTCTAATACACCGCTTCCCACCTACAGATTTCTTCTTTGCTGTCTCCATGGTTCATTAAACAAATTGCAAAAGATTCACCAACACAGATTTTCAGAATACTGTGGAATTTTGCGATGAAAACAGACGACTTAATAGCTGGCCACAATGGTGTCCCAAAATGTCCGCTACAATCCGTGACGTCACGCGCAATCGTCATCATACCGAGACGTTTTCAGCAGGATATTTTGCGGGAAATTTAAAATTGCACTATAGTAATCTAACCCGGCCATATTGGCATGTGTTGCAATGTTAAGATTTCATCATTGATATATAAACTAGTAGTGGGTTTCAGTAGGCCTTTAAAAAAAATCCTTGTGGTCTGTCACGGCTCGAGCGCATTCCTCAGCGCGTTCCTCTGAGTGCGCCTCTGGACACGCCCATGTGCGCTCCTTTCCAGCTGTGGCTGCTCTCAATCTGCAATCTCCACACCTGACGCTGATGAGGAGGCACCACACTATTTAGACCACCGCGTCCTGCGTTCCCGTGCCAGAACGTAGCCAACTGTATCGTACAGTAAGCCTTCACGTCTCTAGCTCCTTCTCCATGTGCATTCTCGCTCTGTTTGTTTTCCCTCCTCCGTGCTCATTGTGCTGTGTCCTTTTCCCTCGCCCCGCAGTATCCCTCTGTTCCCTCGATTCGAGCTGTGTGTCTCGTCTCCCCGGACTTCCCCTGGATATATTGCTGCTTCCCTGGATCTCGACGTCTCTCCTGCCGTCGACCACTCGCCTGCCCACGGACTTCCAAGCCAGCCTCGCCCTCTTCGGACTTCCACAGTCCTCTCAACACTTGCCCTTTTTTTTTTTTTTTGCTGCAGCTGTTACATATACTGTAATATTGTACATGTCATGGGGCGTGCACAATCAGCTGCTCCTTCGTCTGCACGTGCCACAGGACACGCCCATACACACTATGCTTCTGCTGCCACACACCAGCACAGCTGTGCGCAATCATCAACCGACACACCTGCTGCTGATGACATCACTCCTCATAAAAGCCAGCGTGTCCAGAGAACCAACGCTGGAACGTAGTCTCTGCTTGCATATTCCCTCCGTCGCCTTGGAAGTGAGCAGTGCGCCTCACTTCTCTGGACCCCTCTGGATTCTGATTTGCCTCCCTCGATCCTCGACCCCCACTTTGGACTTGGACCTCTGGACGCCCCTCTCAGCCCCACGGACCCCCGCTTGTTTCACGGACTCCCCTACCTGCCTCGCCCTACTGAACTGGTCACCTTCTCACTCAACACGCACTTACAACAACCACTGGTAAATATTCATTGTAACGCTTCACATAGTCCTGCAAACATACACAGTAGCATACACACTCCACCACATCATCAAGCTCTAAATAAACTATTGAGCTTATTCTTGTTGCTGTGTCGTCTCCTTCCCCGTCGAACATAACAGTACATGGTCATTAGAATTTGTTAAATATATTGTATATATTATATAATATAATAATATGATATATCAGTATATATTATATACTGTACATATAGGAAACTATATATACGGGAAGGCGGGGCGCAGTTGGGAGAGTGGCCGTGCCAGCAACCTGAGGGTTCCTGGTTCAATCCCCACCTTCTACCAACCTCGTCATGTCCGTTGTGTCCTCGAGCAAGACACTTCACCCTTGCTCCTGATGGGTCGTGGTTAGGGCCTTGCATGGCAGCTCCCGCCATCAGTGTGTGAATGTGTGTGTGAATGGGTGAATGTGGAAATAGTGTCAAAGCGCTTTGAGTACTTTGAAGGTAGAAAAGCGCTATACAAGTATAACCCATTTACCATTTATATAGTATGTAAATATTACATATACGTTATATTTTATATTGCTACTATGGTACATTTTTTGTCTACTTAATACCTGCATTATCCTTTCCATCCTTACCCTTTCCAACCTTTGAAACTGAGCTACTGTGTGGAACAATTCCCCTTGTAGATCAATAAAGTTTGTTCAAGTCTAAGTCTTATAGCACTTTATACTGTGTTCAAAGTGTCCAACTCTTCACTAAAATAAAAACTTTTGTCAAGGCCTGAACCCATTATTCATGTTTACATTGATTCGTATGGATAACGTTGCTTCACTATACAAACTTTTCAGACTGATTACGTTTGTAAATCGAGGTTCCGCTGTAAATTAAACACAGATGTGTAAAAAAACAACTGGAAAGCACAGCTCTGTGTTAAATGTTAAATAAAACATAGGTTTTGTTATAAAAATAAAAAAAACTTTCATCAACATATTTAAACAAAGAAAATGTAATATTTGTACTGTTGAGTATATAGTAATGTTTCCCAGGTACCAGGAATGGATTAAAATGCGAAAGTATCTTTACCAATGTTTCATATTGATGAGTTCCAGCTCCAAAAACTATCTTTTACTGGATGCATTTTTACACTCTGCCTGTCTCTTTTACAAAAAACATATATACAAAACATACACTGTATTGCCAAAAGTATTTGGCCACCCATCCAAATGATGAGAATCAGGTGTCCTAATCACTTGGCCCAGTGTATAAAATCAAGCACTTAGGCATGGAGACTGTTTCTACAAACATTTGTGCAAGAATGGGTCGCTCTCAGTAATTTCCAGCGTGGAACTGTCATAGGATGCCACCTGTGCAACAAATTCAGTCGTGAAATTTCCTCGCTCCTAAATATTCCAAAGTCAACTTTATTATAAGAAAAGTGAAGAGTTTGGGAACAACAGTAACTCAGCCACCAAGTGGTAGGCCACGTAAACTGACAGAGAGGGGTCCGCGGATGCTGAAGCGCATAGTGCAAAGACTTTCTGCACAGTCAGTTGCTACAGAGCTCCAAACTTCATGTGACCTTCCAATTAGCCCACGTACAGTACGCAGAGAGTTTCATGGAATGGGTTTCCATAGCCGAGCAGCTGCATCTAAGCCATACATCACCAAGTCCAATGCAAAGCGTGGGATGCATTGGTGTAAAGCACGTCACCACTGGACACTAGAGCAGTGGAGTTGCCTTCTCTGGACTGATGACTCACGCTTTTCCATCTGGCAATCTGATGGACGAGTCTGGGTTTGGAGGTTGCCAGGAGAACGCCAAATGTCTGATTGCATTGTGCCGAGTGTGAACTTTGGTGGAGGAGGAATTATGGTGTCGGGTTGTTTTTCAGGAGTTGGGCTTGGCCCCTTAGTTCCAGTTAAAGGAAATTTGAATGCTCCAGGATACCAAAACATTTTGGACAATTCCATGGGATGGCATCTCAAGTTCATATGTGAGTAAAGGCAGGTGGCCAAATACTTTTGGCAATATAATGAATATGTATATTATTATAAGGGGGTGCAAAGTCAACAGAGGATCAAATACTTATTTTCCCCACCGTGTATTATGGTGTAGTGCATGTGAAATACAGTACAAATCCTCTATCTGCAACTTTATCCACAGCCCCCAAAATCTAAATGTATCGACCCGTCTGCAGAGGTTGGTTGCAATTATTTGTGTAATTGAGTTTGTTGTATAATCCTGTTAATTCATGATTAAAGCAGAGGGATGACACAAATAGTTGGAACCAAGGAGCCCCATTTGACCGAACTACAGTTTTCACCGTCTTCTCCCGCTCTAATGATTTAGTAGCTGTAATCTGCACAGCAGAAATCAGGCTGACAGCGTCGTGTTGATGGCCGGGACACAGCTAATTTGTGACTTGTCAATTAGAATGGAGCGCTGCAAAGACAAAGACAATTTAACAGGACTGATGTTCAATAGAGTCACATCTTGACAGGTCAAATCCTGCGGGGACGCATATCTAGTCAGGGAAAAAGCCAGACAAGTGACTGCAAGCACCACTCAGCACTTTTTGCAGAGAAGGAAGTATAAAAATGTTTAAAGCAGCCAGGGAAATCCAGTCATATCATGTTGTCCCAGCTGAAGAGGAGGAAGCGACTGCTAATAAGGTCTTATGACTGGGATAGGACTGCTGAATATCCTCCTGGGGACCAGTGTCTTCACAATGCACATGTATTTTTGCTTCTTTCATCAGAATTACACATTTCTAAGAAATAAAAAAAAGTAGGCCTGTAGTGGAAAACTCAAATGTACACTGCAGAGGATGCAGAAGAATGTCAGTTCAAGGTCATTTATCGAAAGAACTTGATGCACTGTTCATCAACTGACCACAAATGAAACAACAGTTAAGTTACAGCAAGTGCCATCATTCAAAGTTTATACAACATAACAAAGGAAAATTATGCTGTATTAATTAAAAAGTCACAGAGTAGGGGAAATTAAAGGGTAATTGTTGCCTTATTAATTCAGTTGCTAACTTGTATTTTTCATACAATAAAACTATATTCAGTACCAATCAAAGGTTTAGACACACGCCTGTTATGAAATAACAGAATATGAAATTAACTCCAGAGAAACAACGTCCTCTGCTGTGGACATTTTTGTTTTTCAGAAAAAAAGTTTTTTTTTTCCAGAAATATGTAATTTTAATGAACGAAATTGAACAAAACAAATGTTTATTGTAAGAAACACTAGTTCTCAGTAGGATATATGTACTTTCAAAAGAAAAGAAAAAAATAGAATAGAATAGAATGGAAAGTACTTTATTGATCCCTGGGGGAAATTCAGCACCACAGTTCGCTCACACAAGACGATAAACATTGAGGTATTTTTACATGTGAATAATATAAATACAGTCTATTATACAGCATTATTCACATGTGAATAACATAAATACAGTCTATTACACAGCATTATTCACATGTGAATAATATAAATACAGTCGTACAATACATAATTGGGCAAAAGCAAAAACTTCATATTCAGATTGTTTAACTCTTTTACAAACTAAGTAACTAAGTAAATTAGTAAGTAAGTTACCGTTACTTGTGATTCTTTGTAAAATCTGATACATTTTTTATTAAACATAAAATTATTGTTTATAGTGTATGAGCATGAAAAAATGGTACAATACAAAGTTATGAACAACATGCAATGCTAAAACAATTTCCCTTTCTTCAACACAAAACATTTTTTTATTTTATTTTAATGGTTCTCAAATTTCATGCTATATTTTCTATTTTATTGCTATTATTACTACTATTAGTCTTACTATGTTATGCTCCTTTTTTATTATTTATTTATAGTTAATACAATTTTAATATACATTCTTAAAAATACATGAACTGTGATGGTTAGAGGAGGGAGTCCAAATTTTGCATAGCTTACGCTTCACAGACCGTTTTCAGGCTGCTTTTTGACTGTCTTTTCAGCATGCGTCATTTTGTGGGCGGTCTTACTTACGTGCCTCCACTTCAACTGTGTTTTCTCCCCGTCAGTCATGCCATAGTTTTTAGAACTTCCATATAGAGTCTACTGACGTAAATTATAACTATATGCTTCTTTTATATTAGAAATGGCAACAGCGGAGGAGCCAGTCCGACCCACAACAAGAAGACGGAGAAAAAGAAAGAACTTATAGACTACAAAGTCGGAATACAATGCTCGCGCAAGCTCTTCGGGTAGTACTTTACCATATATGGCTATATCCGCTGACGTCACAGGGCAGAAAACTAATTCTAAACGGGCTCGTTTGAAAGAAGTATGAAGGAAGGCAAGATTGTTTTAAAATGATCTCCGCCATGCTTCCATGGTTTGATGTCAAATCTTCAGGACTTATGCAGATCCCAAATAGACATAAACAGGTCTCAATGGGGAAGACAAGTTGGCTTTGCACAATTTAAAGTCCATTAAGGGCTAATTCTCACTGCAGGTCAATTCTGATTATTTTGCCCATATGTGACCTGTATCGGATTTTTTCATGTCAATGTGAGCAGTGCAATTCCAAATTTTACAAATCTGACCTAGGCCTCTTTCCTATGTGGATATAAATCAGATACGTATGTGATGCGACTGCAGTGCGGACGCTGGGGTCACGTTCATCCCACCAGAACGTCTTTAAACAGAGATAAAGGGCATAATTATTCGCCAAAATAGACGGTTGCAAAATGAATAGTTGACAAATGAGCAGAAAACAGGTGGAAATTATTTTAAGGGCTGATGCCAATGTTCCAACACTCCTGTCTGCGACTGCTCGCCAACACGCTCATCGGAGCAGCAAATATCCCGCAAACTGCGAGAGTCAAAATGGTTGCCCTCTTCTTTCTTAATCTTCCGCGTGCAATAATTGCAAAAAATATGCACTTTGATTGCACAAAATCCCTGACATTGACACAAATGCGGCAGTACTGGACACTGACTAGAATTGGAGCCATGTTGGCTTGCGTAAACACTGCAGCACGTGTGACATCAAATTCGCAAGCGGGTCAGATCGCGTTCATTTTAGAGATCGCATTTTTTTGTAGTGTGAACATTTACATAAAAAACATCAGATTTGACAAAAAAATTTAAATTCAAATTGGACATCCTGCCCTGCAGTGTGAACGTAGCCAAAGTCAACGTCTCTCCGACCGGCTGAATCGTGTCCACATAAGCGGTTGTCAACATAACCGTTGTTTGCACATTTACTTGTGACTTTGGCCTCTGTAAGGATTGTTAAGGAAGTTTGTTGACAAGGTTTTTCTCCATTTGTGCTAACATTAAATGGGTGCATGTTCTTAGGTGCAAAGAGGGTGATGAAAGAACAGCTGAGGATTTGCGAAATAAGAAAGAACCTCGGTCTAATGATGAAGCTTTGAAGGCACGTAGCAGCTTCTTTCCATTTGCCTCCCTGTTTATTGCTTTTGCAAAAGAATAAACAAGCTCACCCATGTAAAATCATTTTCACATGAAACTTTAATCTGGCTCATGTGAGTAGGCAAATGTATAATTACATTTTGTTATAAGTAAAAAAAATAAATACATATAGACATACTGCACATATACATTCACTGTACAAACATACATATACACATCGTGTATATATATACATGTACATATACATACATACACTCATGCATATAATCACGTTTCATCAAACATATATTAACGTTGTTGCCCTACGGGAAACTGGGTAACACATGGCACACTGACAAAGCTTAACCTATTGTTACTATAACAATCTACAAGGTTAATATAGTTAGCTTCTCTTTCTTCCCCTCCATGTAGCTGCTTTCTTTTATATTTCAAGTTATCATTACATATATGTATTGTTGCATTTGAATAATTGTATTGTTGATAATAGAGGTACATTATTGTTGTTATTCATTATCAATAGTGCTATTTCTATTGGTATTTGTATTGCTCCATTTGTAGTGTAATAATGTTCATTGTTATTTATGTATTATTCACTAACTGCTTCTTTGCTATCACTTTTACCATCATACTTGTGCATGTCGTATTTGCTGATGTTGTTCTGTTGTTGTTGTTGTTGTAGTAATTGCTGTGTTTGTTGTTGTCTCTCTGTCTAATCCCCCTCTTGTCCCCACAATTTCCCCCTCTGTCTTCCTTTTTTTCCTCTTTCTATCCCCTCCTGTTCCGGCCCGGCTGCACCAAATGATAATATAAATCCATTTAATAAAGTCAAATACAAATAAGGCAACAAGAGAAGTATCCCACACATTTCTTCTGTAAAGTAAATTTGTACAGCCGATACGGGCATGTACATCAACAATATGATTTGCCTGAGTAGCTGGACAGGACAAAAAAAATAATAATGATAAATAAAAAAATTACGAAAAAAATAAAAGATAAGTTACACAAATTATATTTATATCGGGTAGTCAGAGTCACTGGCCTCTTCTACAGTTTACATATCTTTGGAGCGACTCTCTCTTCAAACCGCTGCAGCACTAATTTCCCCAAGTCAGTTTTGCCCACGCACATCAATCTTCCTTTTCCTTTTTATTTCAGCCGGCTGTGTTCAGTTGTCCGAGACACCGCCATGACAGGCTGACAATCGCTCTGCCGTTCACTGGAAACATAAGAAGCACCGACTATTATACTATATATACTATTTCTACCTTCAATATGATTTTTGTATTTATAAGGGGGCAACTTGCTAAGCCACGCCCATGCCTGGGACCAATTCCGAGTTGATTGCGATGTAAAAAAAAAAAAGTGCTTGGCATTGTGCATGCGCAGACTCTAAAGGGGAACTGCATTTTTGGGGGGAACTTTGCCTATTGTTCACACTCATTATATATATATATATATATATATATATATATATATATATATATATATATATATATATATATATATATATATATATATATATATATATATATATATATATATATATATGTATATATATATATATATATATATATATATATATATATATATATATATATATATATATATATATATATATATATATTTTTTTTTTTAATGCATTCTAACTCGTAAATAAAAGAGTCAAAGGGAGGTCCTCTATTCCGCCAATAAAACCCAATAGAAAAACTGCAACAATACTCCATTTACATTTCGCTACCTGAATATTACCAAGTATTAGTGATATTTTTATTAAAACGCTAACGCAGACTAACTATTTATAGCGGTGTCGTGATCACAAGCTTGTGTGCCAATGTTGACATGATCGACTTATCAGCTGCTTTCTCACTTCCTTCCTCATCAAACTTTATCGTAGATCATAAATCATGCCTCTCACCTGGATAGTAGAAGATCATTTTGACAAGTTGGTACACTTTGACAGCCAATTTAGACCCAACACGAACAGAGGCTTAATTTCATCCACCATTACTTTGCCAAGATTATGAGGCATTATTCATCGTAATGGGAATATACTGTATGAACATCATAGCAGTCGGCATCCTAATGACAGCAGACATTGTACAGTAAGTGATGTTTTATTATGTTTGTTGGCTCTCATGAAATTAAACATTAAAGATTAAGATTAAAGAATGTTGTTGGAAAAAAAATAAAAATGTGATGCCATCCATCCATCCATCCATCTTCTTCCGCTTATCCGAGGTCTGGTCGCGGGGGCAGCAGCCTAAGCAGGGAAGCCCAGACTTCCCTCTCCCCAGCCACTTCTTCCAGCTCTTCCCGGGGGATCCCGAGGCGTTGCCAGTCTTCCCAACGTGCCCTGGGTCTTCCCCGTGGCCTCCTACCGGTCGGACGTGCCCTAAACACCTCCCTAGGGAGACATTCGGGTGGCATCCTGAGCAGATGCCCGAACCACCTCATCTGGCTCCTCTCGATGTGGAGGAGCAGCGGCTTTACTTTGAGTTCCTCCCGGATGACAGAGCTTCTCACCCTATCTCTAAGGGAGAGCCCCGCCACCCGGTGGAGGAAACTAATTTCGGCCGCTTGTACCCGTGATCTTGTTCTTTCGGTCATAACCCACAGCTCATGACCATAGGTGAGGATGGGAACGTAGATCGACCGTGATGCGTTGTTTTAAATTAATGCACCACGTATGCTAAAATTTATCAAAATACGAACATATTAAATGTTATTATAAATGTGCCTGTTACTACATCACATATATAATTACATTCTGTACATAAAACCTTCATTGAGGTGTTTGGATGTTTTTTTAAGGGTTTTATAGGCAGAATAGAGTGACTGATTGCATTTATTTCATATGTAGAATGCATTAAAAAATAAAAACATTTGTCGTCATGTCTTACATAATGATTGTGAACGATAGGCAAAATTCCAACAAAAAGTGCACTTGCCCTTTAATACATCTAAGTTTTTACTTGCGCACGTAGTTTTTGGGATTTCAATGCACGTCTACTTTTAGTAGGAAAGCCACGCAGCTCTTAATACATGAGTCCCCACGACTTGACAAACAGGCCTGCATGGATGGATTGTCAAAATAAACTGGGTGGACTCGACTTCCAATGTATTTGCAAAGAAGAATGTTATTGATGTGGATAGGGTTGTACGGTTTACCGGTATTAGTGTAGTACCGGGATACTAATGAATCATATTCTGTACTATACTCCCTCTAAAAAGTACCGGTCCCCCACCCGTCGTCGTCACATCGTGTCATGCAGACGAGCATGTTTGCGGCAGTGCACAATTACGCAGTACTTACAAGCAGACACAGTGTGTAGACAGAAAAGGGAGAATGGACGCATTTTGGTCTACAAACTAAAGATAAAGGTGAAGCTATAACACTGAAACGCCCTCAGGAGGAGATGCTTTAAGACATGGCTAGCTAGCGGCCTAAGTCTATCCATAGTGTTGGAACTATTTCTAAATCACTATTCATTGTCTCCATTGCGCCAGATGTAGTACATTTAATTCAAGACTCATCCCTGTAGAACAAGTGATAACAATTCCTGCTTACCTACACACCATAGCACTTCGGTGTCATCATTTTGGATGTGTTACACTGTATCTATGATGAACAAATACAAGACTAGATTACATTATGTCTGATCATTTGCCATCAAAACGATTTTTTTAAATTTTGAACACACTAAACTCAAATGAATGAAGGGAATACTTAGCTAACAGCCATACATGTCACACTAAGGGTGGGCGTATGAACAACGCCAACACTGTCATATACATGTGCCATATAGTGAAACCACACTAAACAACAATGACAAACACATTTTGGGAGAATATTTGCACCGCAACACAACATAAACACTACACAACAAATTCCCAGAGTTCCCTGCAGCATTAACTCTTCCGGGACGCTATTGGTGGATCTACACCTAACATCCACTGTGATGATACCAAGTACAGGAGTGTATCTAGTCGATACTACTATGAATACATCGATATTCTTTAGCATCACTAAATCTTATTTCCATCCATCCATCCATTTTCTACCGCTTGTCCTTTTCGTTTTTTAATTTATTTATATCATGTTTATAAACTCAGGAATAATGACCCTGGACACATGAGGACATTGAATATGACCAATGTAAGATCCTGTAACTACTTGGTATCGGATTGATACCCAAATTTGTGGTGTCATCCAAAACTAATGTAAAGTATCAAACCACAGAAGAATAAGTGATTATTGCATTTTAACAGAAGTGTAGATAGAACATGTTAACAGAGAAAGTAAGCATATATTAACAGTAAATGAACAAGTAGATTAATATTTATTTATATCATGTTTATAAACTCAGGAATAATGACCCTGGACACATGAGGACATTGAATATGACCAATGTAAGATCCTGTAACTACTTGGTATCGGATTGATACCCAAATTTGTGGTGTCATCCAAAACTAATGTAAAGTATCAAACCACAGAAGAATAAGTGATTATTGCATTTTAACAGAAGTGTAGATAGAACATGTTAACAGAGAAAGTAAGCATATATTAACAGTAAATGAACAAGTAGATTAATAATTCATTTTCTACCACTTGTCCTTAATAATTTTGACAAAATAATAGAATGATAAATGACACAATATGTTACTGCATATGTCAGCAGCTAAATTAGGAGCCTTTGTTTGTTTACTTACTAATAAAAGACAAGTTGTCTTGTATGTTCACTATTTTATTTAAGGACAAAATTGCAATAAGAAACATATGTTTAATGTACCCTAAGATTTTTTGTTAAAATAAAGACAATTATGACATTTTTTGTGGTCCCCTTTATTTAGAAAAGTACCGAAAAGTACCGAAAAACATTTTGGTACCAGCACCGGTACCAAAATATTGGTATCGGGACAACACTAGATGTGGAACTCAATCAGTGTAAAAAGTTTGATAACCACTGGACAGCAATGGCGAATAATTGTTGAATCCTGATGTAAAGCAAAGTGTGTCTAGTTTCCTTCCTTGATGTTGTGTCTTCCAGGATTACAAGAGAGAAGATTCCTCTGGGACTGTTGGGAGCGGGAAGCTTTCTCAGGCTCAAAGCTCAGGTCTGCGACAATTGACCGAGCACTACCTGTCACATCCCATAATGTCTTCTCTGCTATCCCGACAAAAGTCTTTGACAGAAGATAGTTGAGGGTGTAATGTAGTGTGTGTGTGTGTGTGTGTGTGTGTGTGTGTGTGTGTGTGTGTGTGTGTGTGTGTGTGTGTGTGTGTGTGTGTGTGTGTGTGTGTGTGTGTGTGTGTGTGTGTGTGTGTGTGTGTGTGTGTGTGTGTGTGTGCAGTCAAAGACAGCAGAGGCCACATATGGCTTGCCTGTCTCCCTCGGGTGTTGTCGCGCGCAAGGCTGGAGACCAGAATAGATTCTACTTCTTTTGTTGTTTATTCTGCCTTGACTGTGAGGGCAGGCGCTTCCCACACCCAATCACAAAGTGTATTACTGAAGCCAGTGCGGTCCCTGCAGAAGCAATTACATGGCCAGTCCTGTTTAATTTCATACAGTCCACACTCTGCTTGCTCCAGCGAGTGGCTGGAACACAACACTGGCTAGGTGGGCTTCTGGCAGCCAGGATCAGTAGGGAAGTAATATGAATCAAATATATATATATATATATATATTTTTTTTTTTAAATACTCATCAAAAAAATCGAAAAAAAAGTTGAAATTGAGATATTATAGGGAATTGATGGCGAATAGACAAACACTTTTATTTAAATGGATTAAATATATATTGTTTTAATTGAATGTGTACAATAATTATATCCCATAAAACAATGTATATAAAGATTTTTAGAAGATGGAAGTTGTTAAAAATATTCAAATCTTTTTTCCTATCTATTTATTTATTAATCATGTGATATATATATATATATATATATATATATATATATATATATATATATATATATATATATATATATATATATATATATATATATATATATATATATATATATATATATATATATATATATATTTCTTTTTTTCTTTTTTTAATTGCTTATTTTGTGTTCAGTTTTGGTATAAATGCATTTACATGTATTTTCTTACAAAAGAACAATAGACGACATGGTATGGGTGGTCGTGTGCAAAAATGTATTTGTGGCAACCGTAATGGTTTGTGCTCAAAATATTTTGAAAGACATGCTAGTTACAGATATCATCAACATTTGATGATAATTAGACAAATGGTCCGTGGCCAGGGCAACTACTCCATTTATGCAGGTGTGCATAGGCCCCCATGACCTGTGTGTGTGTGTGTGTGTGTGTGTGTGTGTGTGTGTGTGTGTGTGTGTGTGTGTGTGTGTGTGTGTGTGTGTGTGTGTGTGTGTGTGTGTGTGTGTGTGTGTGTGTGTGTGTGTGTGTGTGTGTGTGCATGAAGCAGCATAAATTGTCGATTAATGAGGGACTGGGTGCTTCATATAAAATTTCACCGCAGACGTGTCCCTAACCCCAATTCCCGCTCTATCTCTGTTAAGAATATATTGGTAAATCGGAGTTGTGTCAGGAAAGTTTGCAATTTTATGTTACAATTTTGTAAAATGTGTTATTTTGCACGGAAAATTATTGAACAATGTATTTCCCATTAATTTGTTTTGGTACAAAATATGCATACATTATATTAACGTTTATATAAAAGAAAAGTCCAAAAAAAAAACGTCTCA
Organism: Entelurus aequoreus; assembly: GCF_033978785.1. NCBI lineage: Eukaryota > Metazoa > Chordata > Actinopteri > Syngnathiformes > Syngnathidae > Entelurus > Entelurus aequoreus. The sequence continues at coordinate 32,659,528 of NC_084742.1, read as the reverse complement.
CATGAATAAGATAAGTGTATTTGATTTGTTTTGGTTTTGTATATGACTTATAGGTAATTAGTCACTAAGCATGTGCAAACTACAGAATTCCGTACCATTGGTGGCCATGTTGTGTGTGATCTACTAAGACTGCGTGTACAATTGATAATTGGTGCAGACTGTCTAACATAAATGAGGATTTTGTGTGTACTACGCGATTTTCACTATGAAGACACTCATTTACTGCACATTTAAGTCTGTGGTATTTTGCTATAATTTGAAACAAGCAGCAGACATGTTATTGGGTCCATTTGTACACTCTCTGTTACATTAACATTGATATTATACATGTGGGCCCATAGATATAAGTGCCGTTAAATGTAGCTTTGAGGTAGCAAGCTACTTTTACCATGTAGCTTGTAGTGTAGCTTGCTACAATTCTCTGGGTATATCAATCAATCAATCAAAGTTTACATACATAGCCCTAAATCACGAGTGTCTCAAAGGGCTGCACAAGCCACAACGACATCCTCGGCTCAGATCCCACATCAGGGCAAGAAAAAACTCAACCCAATGGGATGACAATGATAAACCTTGGAGGGGACCGCAGATGTGGCGATCGGTGCAATGGACGTCGAGTGGATCTAGCATAATAGTGTGAGAGTCCAGTCCATAGTGGATCTAGCATAATAGTGTGAGAGTCCAGTCCATAGTGGATCTAGCATAATAGTGTGAGAGTCCAGTCCATAGTGGATCTAGCATAATAGTGTGAGAGTACAGTCCGTAGTGGATCTGGCATAATAGTGTGAGAGTCCAGTCCATAGTGGATCTAGTATAATAGTGTGAGAGTCCAGTCCATAGTGGATCTAGCATAATAGTGTGAGAGTACAGTCCATAGTGGATCTAGCATAATAGTGTGAGAGTCCAGTCCATAGTGGATCTAGCATAATAGTGTGAGAGTACAATCCGTAGTGGATCTGGCATAATAGTGTGAGAGTCCAGTCCATAGTGGATCTAGCATAATAGTGTGAGAGTACAGTCCATAGTGGATCTAGCATAATAGTGTGAGAGTCCAGTCCGTAGTGGATCTGGCAAAATAGTGTGAGAGTCCAGTCCATAGTGGATCTAGCATAATAGTGTGAGAGTCCAGTCCATAGTGGATCTAGTATAATAGTGTGAGAGTCCAGTCCATAGTGGATCTAGCATAATAGTGTGAGAGTACAGTCCATAGTGGATCTAGCATAATAGTGTGAGAGTCCAGTCCATAGTGGATCTAGCATAATAGTGTGAGAGTACAGTCCGTAGTGGATCTGGCATAATAGTGTGAGAGTCCAGTCCATAGTGGATCTAGCATAATAGTGTGAGAGTACAGTCCCTAGTGGATCTAGCATAATAGTGTGAGAGTCCAGTCCGTAGTGGATCTGGCAAAATAGTGTGAGAGTACAGTCCATAGTGGATCTAGCATAATAGTGTGAGAGTCCAGTCCATAGTGGATCTAGCATAATAGTGTGAGAGTCCAGTCCATAGTGGATCTAGCATAATAGTGTGAGAGTCCAGTCCATAGTGGATCTAGCATAATAGTGTGAGAGACCAGTCCATAGTGGATCTAGCATAATAGTGTGAGAGTCCAGTCCATAGTGGATATAGCATAATAGTGTAAGAGTCCAGTCCATAGTGGATCTAGCAAAATAGTGTGAGAGTCCAGTCCATAGTGGATCTAGCAAAATAGTATGAGAGTCCAGTCCATAGTGGATCTAGCATAATAGTGTGAGAGTCCAGTCCGTAGTAGATCTAGCATAATCGTGTGAGAGTCCAGTCCGTAGTGGATCTAGCATAACAGTGTGAGAGTCCAGTCCGTAGTGGATCTAGCATGACAGTGTGAGAGTCCAGTCCGTAGTGGATCTAACATAATAGTGTGAGAGTCCAGTCCATAGTGGATCTAGCATAATAGTGTGAGAGTCCAGTCCATAGTGGATCTAGCATAATAGTGTGAAAGTCCAGTCCGTAGTGGATCAAGCATAATAGTATGAGAGTCCAGTCCATAGTGGATCTAGCATAATAGTGTGAGAGTCCAGTCCATAGTGGATCTAGCATAATAGTGTGAGAGTCCAGTCCATAGTGGATCTAGCATAATAGTGTGAGAGTCCAGTTCATAGTGGATCTAGCATAATAGTGTGAGAGTCCAGTCCATAGTGGATCTAGCATAATAGTGTAAGAGTCCAGTCCATAGTGGATCTAGCATAATAGTGTGAGAATCCAGTCCGTAGTGGATCTAGCATAATAGTGTGAGAGTCCAGTTCATAGTGGATCTAGCATAATAGTGTGAGAGTCCAGTCCATAGTGGATCTAGCATAATAGTGTAAGAGTCCAGTCCATAGTGGATCTAGCATAATAGTGTGAGAATCCAGTCCGTAGTGGATCTAGCATAATAGTGTAAGAGTCCACTCCATAGTGGATCTAGCAAAATAGTTTGCACGCACATTTCAGATGTGCTAAATACAGATACAAAACAGCTCCCACAGAACAGTTTCAGTCTTGATAAAAAACGTGCTAAATCATTGAATTCACATTTTCTGCTGCCAGTATTGCGAGCGTTCTGATGATCAGCATATATTCTGCATATTCATGATTCTGCTCACTAAAGAGACACAATCCTGTGCACACGGGCTAAGTAGATCAACGCTCACGTTTAAATTGACTAATCAGAAAGGAGGCTCTGTTGTGGTATTCAGTGCCCGCCCCAAAGTGCCAAAAGGGTGGAAAGGTGCACATGTATAAGAAGAGAAGGATAAAACCCAATGTTAAACTTAGACTTATACCTAGACAAACTTTATTGATCCACAAGGGAAATTGTACCACACAGTTAGCTCAGTTACAAAGGATGGAAAGGGTAAGAATGGAAAGGATAATGCAGGTATAAAGTACACTAAAAATTTACCATAGTAGTAATATAAAATATAACATATAGTATAATATTTACATATTATATTATTATATTACAGTTTTATATAATAAATACAATATATAACAAATCCCAATTACCATGTACAATATAAAATGTACAATATTAAAGCCATGTACAATATTATTAAACAGACTGTGCGTGAAATAGGCCCTGTTGCACGTCCGTGAAATGGGTCTGCGGGCACTCTAGAGCGTGTTTTCTACACACCCGAGGATGTTGGCACTTGTTCTGACACCATAATTGGTGGCCATGTTTTTTAACCAGATATAGCTTAAATTTGACAAATGTGTGCCTTTCTCTTAAAGCGTGTAACAAATGTTGCGGTGATTGGGCTTAAAACCCTAAAGTAACCAGTTAAACATATTAGTTGTATTGTGTTTCAAGTTCATTCCAAATTATGTAAAAAAGTAAATTGCCTCGATCAATCACAATTATTCGATACTAAAATTGTTAAAATAAATCGTTTGACAGCAGTAATTTTTCAATGAGAAAGAGTCAGAAAAACTGATAAAGTACTTGGTGACCCTAAACTATGTACATACTTGATTCTGTGTACTTGGTGACCCTGAACTATGTACATTACTTATTCTGTGTACTTGGTGACCCTGAACTATGTACATACTTATTTCTGTGTACTTGGTGACCCTGAACTATGTACATACTTATTCTGTGTACTTGGTGACCTGAACTATGTACATACCTCTTCTGTGTACTTGGTGACTCTGAACTATCCACATACTTCTTCTGTGTACTTGGTGACCGTGAAAATATCGACGTAATCATAGTAGTATCGATTACTTAGTGGCCTAGTGGTTAGAGTGTCCGCCCTGAGATCCGTAGGTCGTGAGTTCAAACCCCAGCCGAGTCATACCAAAGACTATAAAAATGGGACCCATTACCTCCCACTCAGCATCAAGGGTTGGAATTGGGGGTTAAATCACCAAAAATTATTCCCAGGCGCGGCCACTACTGCTGCCCACTGCTCCCCTCACCTCCCAGGGGGTGAACAAGGGTGATGGGTCAAATGCAGAGGACAAATTTCATCACACCTAGTGCTGTGTGTGACAATCATTGGTACTTTAACTTAGATATGTGCCTGTACTTGATATCATTACAGTGGATGTTAGGTGTAGATCCACCAATGGCGTTTGTTCCTTTTTAACTAACCCCCACCCTTCTTTCAATGTACACCATTAAAGAGCTGTGATTGGATATATTCCGAACTTGCATCAAGTGGTTATTTTGTTGCGCACATTGAGCTGTGAGAGAAATTTCAAGTCCTTTCTAATAATAGGGTCAAACGTTGGCGTTTACCAACAGTGTCAGAGAATAAATAGCACAGGCAACAATGTTTGTGTTCAGTGGTTGAAGAATAGAGGCAATA